>NW_017306853.1:916021-927936 GCF_000935625.1 Nanorana parkeri | reverse complement strand
CGGTTTGGACCAGAGACGCCCTTTAAATTTTTCCCGCGGCAGTGCCGGGAATATTTCCTTGCTCCTTCCCTCGTCTTGCCGCGATTCGATTTTCATGTTCCCCCCGTCGGATTCCCTGCGGCTCAAAAGAACGAAATCGCAATATTTGTTGCCATCGGCTCCGCTCGTTCCTCGTGTTTCAGCCCCGAAAATAAAGAAAACTTTAGAGGAGCGAAATGTATCAATTTCATCTGAACGCCTCGTGAGGTATTTACTTGTATCAGGAAACATAAGTTCAGATCCTCCTTAAAGGAGAACTATGGGGGTCAGTATTTTCCCCCATAGTTCTCCTTAGGGTAACGGGAGGACACAAACTAGCGTCCTCCCGTCACCCTAAGCTCAGTATATAGGGAGCTACAGCTCGCCGTATACTGAGACGCCGCAGCTGATCCCGACATCGTCTAGAACTATGAGGTGAGGGAAAAGCCCCCCCCCCCCCCCCCTCATAGTTCTCCTTTAAGGTGGCCATGCACTTTACCTTAGTCTTGCGAGCGATCTGCCCATATTGGACAGGCAGCTCGTACTGATCAATGGGGGAGGGGAGACTGAGGAAATGCTTCCTCCTGCCTGCAGCAGACTGATCACTGGGGGAGGGGAGATTGAGGAAAGGTTTCTTACTTGTAAAGTTCCTGAGGGGTCCTCTTTAATTTCCGTTCCAGCTCCCATTCACACTCCCACTGGAGTGCAATCAGGAACGGCCTACATGAGGGTGACAACTCTGCTCTGAGTTCAGGAGCAGTGCAGCATTGTTGTCACCCCAACACAGGAAGCTGCATTCGTTGGAAAACTGCAGATGGAGTAATAACTAGGTGTTGCTGCACATTTTTTTTTGTAATGGAAGGTTATAATTTCGCCTTTCTCATCGAATCCAATGCTGAGGAGCGGGGCGACGCTCCCAATTCGCACGCGGCTGAGAGGACGCAATCAGTCGACGCGGCTCGTCTCAATAAGCGGCGAAATCCACCTCGGCGCAGCGCCGCGATCTGCCCGGCAAAGTTCATCAAATCCATAAACGTTCCCGAGGAGGACGATCGATAAATCTCTCCGCGGATCCTCCGCCGCGCCGTGTAAACGTCCCAGTCTGCCAATCGGGCGCCGAGTCCCCGGATGAGGGGAACGCGGGCAGGTGGCGTTGGTGGCAATACACGCGCGCTGGTGGTGAGGGGAAGCTCCGCCCTCCAGAGTAAACCCGAGGACAGTATATGGGGATGCCGGGCTGAGTTCATTCTCAAGCATGTGAACGCACGACGCAGAACTGCCGCAGATCTGAGAGATCTTTTCTGGGGAGCACCACGCCTGGAAGGAAAAGAGCACCTGTCCTAGGTGAGTGTGCACAGCCTGGAAGGAAAAGAGCACCTGTCACAGGTGAGTGTGCACAGCCTGGAAGGAAAAGAGCACCTGTCCTAGGTGAGTGCATACAGCCGAGAGGGAAAGAGCACCTGTCATAGGTAAGTGCACACAACCTGGAAGGAAAAGAGCACCTGTCACAGGTAAGTGTGCACAGTCTGGAAGGAAAAGAGCACCTGTCACAGGTGAGTGTGCACAGCCTGGAAGGAAAAGAGCACCTGTCATAGGTGAGTGTGCAGAACCTGGAAGGAAAAGAGCACCTGTCCTAGGTGAGTGCGCACAACCTGGAAGGAAAAGAGCACCTGTCCTAGGTGAGTGCACACAACCTGGATGGAAAAGAGCACCTGTCCTAGGTGAGTGCGCACTACCTGGAAGGAAAAGAGCACCTGTCACAGGTGAGTGTGCAGAACCCGGAAGGAAAAGAGCACCTGTCACAGGTGAGTGTGTACAGCCTGGAAGGAAAAGAGCACCTGTCACAGGTGAGTGTGCAGAACTTGGAAGGAAAAGAGCACCTGTCACAGGTGAGTGTGCACAGCCTGGAAGGAAAAGAGCACCTGTCCTAGGTGAGTGTGCACAGCCTGGAAGGAAAAGAGCACCTGTCATAGGTGAGTGTGCACAGCCTGGAAGGAAAAGAGCACCTGTCCTAGGTGAGTGTGCACAGCCTGGAAGGAAAAGAGCACCTGTCATAGGTGAGTGCGCACAACCTGGAAGGAAAAGAGCACCTGTCCTAGGTGAGTGTGCACAGCCTGGAAGGAAAAGAGCACCTGTCCTAGGTGAGTGTGCACAGCCTGGAAGGAAAAGAGCACCTGTCATAGGTGAGTGCGCACAACCTGGAAGGAAAAGAGCACCTGTCCTAGGTGAGTGTGCACAGCCTGGAAGGAAAAGAGCACCTGTCATATGTGTGTGCGCACAACCTGGAAGGAAAAGAGCACCTGTCATAGGTGAGTGTGCAGAACCTGGAAGGAAAAGAGTCGATTTCAACCCCCGACATTCAGTTTGCCCTTTGCACCATCTTTTCTTTTCTTCAGGTTGCAAATATTTGAAAGGACATCAAAATATGAAAGCCCGCCTGAGACTTAAGTCGTTGGGTTTACGGTTAGTTTAAAGCACCTTCTTATTTGGGGCGGAAACAGTGTGCTTGGGGGCCCCGTTCTTGGGGGCCCCCGGGCCATGCGGACACCCGTCAGGTGTGCCAAGCTGCCAAAAAGTAGGGAATAGTAAGAAAACAACCTTCTGCGTGCGCCGAATCTATAGAGACACAAGATCAGCACTCTGGACAGTTCATAACACTGAGCTTCCCCCGACTCTTCACATGAAGGGGGAACATCAGCTGATACACTATATTACCAAAAGTATTGGGACGTCTTTACACGCACATGAACTTTAATTGCATCCCAGTCTTAGTCCTAGGGTTCTTATGCGCCCCCCGACGCATGTTTGCATGCGTGTATGTAGGGGTGGGGACTTAAAAAAAAAATTTTTTGTGTAACTTGAAATTTGGGGGGAACTTACTCGGAACACCTGAATCCAATGATTTGGAGGGGCGTCCCAATACTTTTGGCAATATAGTGTACAACATACGGGGCCTGCCAATGCTGACCATCGTCTGGAAATGCCAGGCGCCTGGCTCTCTCTGGCTTACTGGCTCTGTGTTACTGAAATGGAACATGCATACAGCTAGAGCTATCACACAAAGGCTAACAAGCTCCTATGTTATAGTGTTTGGAGGTGACAGTTTCTCTTTATGGAGACATCAGGGGTCTATTAGACACCTGATGTCTCTCCTGCCCTCCAATACAGCAATGTGATTGACCGCCTATGTAACCATCGCTGACAGCTCTGAAGCAGGAAGAACTGATGGCGCAGCGCCTTCTGCTTCATTGATCACAAGAGCAGATTGGGTCTGTGTGGAGTCTGTGCCGGCGCACGCTGCTCCATAGACTTACCTTGTGTCTCTCCTCGTCTCCAGGCCGAACATCTGAACTGCGCATGCGTCCGCCCCAAGATCCTTTGCGGCTGCCCGATACATTTTCAGATGTTCAGACAGGAGCGCGCAGAGGCGACACAGATAAGTATTAACCCTTTGAAAACGTTTTTTTTAATCGTTTTGCATCTATCTACTGCTTGCTAGCCTTATATACAGGGCCGGATTTACTCTCCCTGCCACCCCAAGGCCAGGTTCCACAATGCACTCACCTCCCTGCCAACCACCCTCTCCCCCCATCAACAGAGAATGGCAACCGGATGGCAGGGGCGGCAGGGTTAGTTTTATTTTTTTATTGTTTCTTTATTTTTTTGTACTTTTTTATCGCTTTTTTATTTTTTTACTTTTTTTTACATTTTTTATCTTATTATTGTTTATTTTTTTATCAATAAAGTTTTCTTTTTAAAAAAAAAGACTGTGTATACATTTTTTTATATGCCAAATTTAGTTTATAGATATTGGTGTAAGACTAAAATAAAGTTCCTCCAGTATGAAAATATCTTCTCAAAAAGCTCTTTTTTGTTATGTGGCGCCCCTTCCAATGATGACTCATCATTTGTACAGCTTCCATGTTTCACAAAGCCCAAAACTCCCAACAGTCGCTGCGGAATTCCCATTTCGATACATATAATGTTAGAAACTATTCAACTCGGTTTGTCATTTATGTAATTGTGGAGAGATATTTTTTTCATTCCGGGAGCTCAGCTGGATACAATGTAGCTGAACAACTCTGTTGATTTCGGAACTTGAGCAGGCCGCGTAGGTGTCGGGCAGAATAATAACAAAGATGCATTTTATGATTGAGCCCGTGACTGTAACCAACATTTCTTTCTTTCATTTTTTTTTTTTATAATTGCAAAAATTGCCAAAAATATTAAATAAGTTGAAAAGAAACACCAAACATGAAAAATATTTACAAATATATTGACCCCGACCATGGGGGTGCGACATTTTTTTTTTGGAATTATAATTAATAGAATAGATGTTTGTACATGTCAACGTTTAGTTCATAGATACACCATATTACCAAAAGTATTGGGACACGCCTCCAAATCATTGGGTTCAGGTGTTCCGTGACATTTCCTGGCTACTAAATATTCCGCGGTCACCTGTTACTGGGATTATAACAAAGTGGGAGCAACTGGAACAACAGAAACTCAGCCAGGAAGTGGTCGGCCACGTAAAATGACAGCGGGGTCAGCGCATGCTGAAGCGCACAGTGCGCAGAAGTCGCCAACTGTCTGCAGAGTCAATAGCTACAGACCTCCAAACTTCGTGTGGTCTTCCATCTGGGGTGGAGCAACTTGACTGGCCTGCACAGAATCCTGACCTCAACCCGATACAACACCTTTGGGATTTAAACCTTGTGAACGCCTTCCCAGAAGAGGCGGAGCTGTTATAGCGGCAAAGGGTGGAGCCAACTCAATACTGAACCCTACGGACTAAGACTGGGATGCCATTAAAGTTCATGTGCGTGTAAAGGCCGGCGTCCCAATACTTTTGGCAATGTAGTATATTTGTGTATGTCCAAAATAAAGTTCACAGACTACATCAAAATATCTTCCCCAAAACCTTTTTTCACATTTATCTTACAAAAACATTTCTCATCATTTGCACAGCCTCCGTATCTGAGAAACGCCGCGTGTCATTTTAGAATTCCCATTTTGATACATATAACAGTACAAACGATTCAGCTTCTGACATTATTTTATTCTGAGAGCTCAGCT
This sequence comes from Nanorana parkeri, assembly GCF_000935625.1. Classification (NCBI taxonomy): domain Eukaryota; kingdom Metazoa; phylum Chordata; class Amphibia; order Anura; family Dicroglossidae; genus Nanorana; species Nanorana parkeri. The sequence goes on along the minus strand of NW_017306853.1, from coordinate 922,839 downwards.
GGATACATTTGTAGCCGAACAACTCTGTGATTCTGGAGCTCGAGCAGACGTGGGTGTTCAGCAAGATAATCACAGAGACACATTTCATGATTGAGCCCTTGATTGTAATCAAAACACCTTTCATTCATAAAAAGGGAACAAATTCCTAAACGAACAACGTGAAAAGAAATGACAAACATTAAAATCATTAAAAAAAAAAAAACTACACTGACCCCGATCACCATGGAGTTTACATTATTTCCAAATTTTTATTAATATTATGGATAATAATAATAATAATAATAATAATAATAAATAATATTTCCAAATTATAATTCAAAAATGTTTGTATGAAGAAAAGCTTATTTCAGAGATATGTGTGTACGGCGTTCATTGACTGGAAAAATATCTTTCCAAAAAAGCTCTTTTGCCTCGTCTGGCGCCTCTCCCAATAACTATTCCTCCTCCGTATTTGAGAAAGCACAAAGCCCCGACAGTCACTTTGGAATTCTCATTTTCATACATATTACGAATTATTCAACGTTTCATATTATTTGACAGTGTGAGATCAGCTGCATGCACTGTAACTGAATAACTCTGGAGGGAATTTATCATAGCGATTGGGAATGCTTGAACTCGCTTATGGTCGCATTGGGATATATTTGCGCCAGATTTATGTTGCTAGTGTAATGTTGTTCATCAATGAGGTTTAATAGACTCCAGGAAAGAAGACTTCTAATTCCAGGCAAAACGCTTACTTGTCGCTTCTTGAAGAAGTTGTCATTGGGACTTCTTAAAGTGGCTCTAAAGCCTCCGTTTTTTGGCCTGTATCTACTGCCATCAAGCATAAAACAAACTATAATAACGTGCTGGATTACTGTGATCCTAGTTCATTGTATTACTTCATTGCTGTGCTGTATGTGTATAGGCCAATGTAGTTGGATCTGTATGTGCGTTATAATTAATCGAAATTAATCGATTAATCGATAAAAAAATTTGATTAATCGAAGACGAAAATTTTAATCATTACCAGGCTTAAAAAAAAACGCTTTAACAGCGCTTAACACTTACCTCGATTCGGCTGCGCGCGGAGACGAGCAGAGACGCAAGGTAAGTCTATGGACAGCGTGTACCCGCATGCAGACACCGCTGGATCGGAAGTGCCAGCAAGTCTTTAATGTCACTTTAAGTTGCGATTGTTTTGTTAGGTGATGTGCCAGTTTCAGACAGCCGCAGGACAAGCGCAGATGTAAACAGTTGCGAACAAGTGATGAGGGAGCATGGAGCCGAACTTCCCGGCCAATCAGGAAGTTGGGCAGTGTGTAATGAAGTTCCGGTATTGGGATAGGGATCGAAGCATTTGGGCAAGTACGCGTACTTCCAAAGTAGTTATCTCGTTATCGGCATAATACTAGTATCGGTATCGGTGCATCTCTAGTTAAAACCCTCCCTTACTCTATCCAAAAACTAAAAAAAAGTTGTCTTTAGTTTTACTTTACACTTTAGATTGCTACATTTGTGACATTTGATCGATAGGTTTCTGCAATTGAGACGCAGTTATCTTGCTACAAAACGTGGTTGGAATTTCATAACTGCTTACACATGTCAGGATTTCCTTCTCCATTTCCTCTTGCCTTGTATGCAAGCCCGGATTCCCCACAAGGCCACCGAGGCGGCAGGGCGCAGAGGGGCGGCAGCGTCTGTGGAATCCCTTGACGCCCGGAACATGCAGTTCCGGGCGCGGGGCGGTAAGTTACTTTCTACATCGTCTTCCGGGGCTCCGCCGCCGAGTCTGTCTCCTCACTGACAGTGAGCGGTGAGCAGAGCGGCAGGGTTAAAAGTGTGCACAGTGAGAGAGGAGAGATGTGCTGTGCTCTTCCTCTCTCACCTTTCACAGGAGTTCCAGCACAGTGCTGTGCTAGAACTCCTGTATCGGAGGTGACAGGGCCAATAAAGAGAACCTGTCGCCTCCAAATGCTGTCACACAGGCGCTTGTTAGCTTCTGTGTGATAGCAATAAAGTTAAGTGTAAAAAAAAAAATGATTAAAAAATGCAATAAATATAAATAAAAAATAAGTAGAAACTAATAAGTAATAATTAAATAAAAAAAATTAAAAGTATAAAATAAGAATTTTGTTAAAAAAATAAGAAGAAAATAATTATAAAAAACAATAATAAGATAACACATTTAAAAAAATAAAAATGCAAACGATAAGATAAATAAAAATGTAAAAAGGTAAAATAAAAAATGTGATAATAAATGTAAAAAAATTAAAACTAACCCTGCCGCCCCAGGCATCCGGTTGCCATTCTCCATTGATGTGTGTGTGTGTGTGGGGGGGGGCGCATTGCGGAACCTGGCCTTGGGGCAGCAGGGAGAGTAAATCCGGCCCTGCTTGTATGCAATCTTTGATTTAATACAAAGCGTTCTCGCCGCACAGTCACCGCACATCACCTGGGCTCTTGTTTAACACTTGAGTCGGGTTTATCCTGATCACCGAGATCTCATCCCTATCACCTCATAGGAGTTCAGCGCCGACTCGAAAGCTGCATTTGCCTTTGAAATGGTCGGATTTTGCTTCCTTTCCATGCGTGGCCTCCGCCATTAAAAGGGCGCACAGCGGTACTCGTCCTTCCTACGAAATCATTCTCACCTAATTTTCACAAGTTGGCTTCGGAAAGCCGCCTGCAATTTCTTTCATTTGCCTTGCCATCGGTGAAGAAAGCTCCGTGCGGGAAAATGTATTTCTTCAAGATGATTGTCTGAAAGATTCTCAGTTCAGGTGAAATTCTGGGACTTTTCATAGGCTGTGAATGTTCATTAAAGATCAGAACCAGAAGACGAGAATATTAATTTAGTTACAGACGGAGGCTGGAGGTCCTAGAAAAATGCCAGTGACTAAAGATGGGCGGAATGACAATCTAAAAACTGGATTTAGATGGAAAAGGACCCATCACATTGTTGCCAAATTTGTATATACAGGTGAAACTGGAATAATTAGAATACCGTGCAAAGTTCATTTATTTCACTAATGCAACTTATGCGGTGAAACTAATATATGAGAGAGACTCATTACATGCAAAGCAAGATAGTTCAAGCCGTGATTTGTCATCATTGTGATGATTATGGCTTACAGCTCATGAAAACCCCAAGAACCCCAAATCCACAACCTCAGAAAAGTAGATTATTACATGCAATCAATAAAACAAGGATTGTACATAGAACAATATCGGACCTCTGAGAAGTACAAGCATGCATATGTACTCAGTACTTGGTTTGGGCCCCTTTTGCAGCACTTACTGCCATTACTTTTGCACGATATTCTAATTATTCGAGTTTCACCTCTATATTAACTCTGCGGACTACTTACATTTCCTTGAATAAAAAAATCACATGGCTTTATAACAAGCTTGTGTGATAATGATGCCGGCAATTTCTTAACCCCTTAAGGACCAAGGCCTTTTTTTTTGCACCCATGATAAAATTCATATTTTAGGCCTTACAATTACTTAAAGTGACATTAAAGTCAAATTTTTGTCCCCCTCCCCCCAATGTTAATGTCAGCACTTACCTTAAATGACGTCTCTTATTCCGATCTTCTTCTTCTTTCCTGTCCTTTCCATCTGTCCCTCAAGCGGTGCGGCGGGTCTCCGATCCAGCGCCGACTCCTCTGTCCTTGCTGGCACTTCCTGTCACAAAGTGTCTGCATGCGGGTGCGCGCGTCCATATACTAACCTTGCGTGTCTCCTCGTCTCCCGGCCGAAAAATCCGAACTGCGCATGCGCCCGCCCCCAAGATGCTTTGCGGCCGCCCGAGCAAATTTGGATTTTCAGGCGGGAGCGCGCGGCGGAGACGGGGTGATATATCTACTGCTTGCTAGCCTTATATATATGCTAAAAAAACGGAGGGTTTAGGAACCCTTTAAAACCCCCAAATATTATTTGTTTTCTGAAAGCCTAGATCCTATAGAATAAAATGGCGGCAGTTGCAAATTGTTATGTTGCACGACATTAGCGCAACTTATTATCAAACCCCAAAATTTTGTGAAAAATGCACTTAAGTTAGATTTAGTGCGCCACAACACTATATAACATCATCTGGTTACTGGATCGTAGAAGCGATCTGGCGGCACCTGAGCCGCCAGAATCACTTCTACTGTGAAGCTGACCGCCGGCTCTACAAAACTGAACAGACTCCCTGCGGGAGTCACAGCACAGACATCATTCAACCAATGACATTGTACGGCTCAGTCACCAGTCAACCGATGACATTGTACGGCTCAGTCACCAGTCAACCAGTAATATACAGGGGTACGGGTACTCCTAGAATGAGATCCTAATAGGTTGGACTTGATGGACTAATGTCTTTATTCAACCTCAAATACTATGTAACTATGTAACCGATGACATTGTACGGCTCAGTCACCAGTCAACCGATGACATTGTACGGCTCAGTCACCAGTCAACCGATGACATTGTATGGCTCAGCCACCAGTCAACCGATGACATTGTACGGCTCAGTCACCAGTCAACCGATGACATTGTACGGCTCAGTCACCAGTCAACAGATGGCATTGTACGGCTCAGCCACCAGTCAACCGATGACATTGTACGACTCAGCCACCAGTCAACCAATGATGCTGTGCGGCTCAGCCACCAGTCAACCAATGATGCTGTGCGGCTCAGCCACCAGTCAACCAATGATGCTGTGCGGCTCAGCCACCACTCAACCGATGACATTGTACGGCTCAGTCACCAGTCAACCGATGACATTGTACGGCTCAGCCACCAGTCAACCGATGACATTGTATGGCTCAGCCACCAGTCAACCAATTACATTGTACGGCTCAGCCACCAGTCAACCGATGACATTGTACGGCTCAGCCACCAGTCAACCGATGACATTGTATGGCTCAGCCACCAGTCAACCAATTACATTGTACGACTCAGCCACCAGTCAACCAATGACATTGCATGGCTCAGTCACCAGTCAACCAATGATGCTGTGCGGCTCAGCCACCAGTCAACCGATGACATTGTATGGCTCAGTCACCAGTCAACCGATGACATTGTATGGCTCAGCCACCAGTCAACCAATTACATTGTGCGGCTCAGCCACCAGTCAACCAATTACATTGTACGGCTCAGCCACCAGTCAACCGATGACATTGTACGGCTCAGCCACCAGTCAACCGATGACATTGTACGGCTCAGCCACCAGTCAACCAATGATGCTGTGCGGCTCAGCCACCAGTCAGCCAATGACATTGTACGGCTCAGCCACCAGTCAACCAATGACATTGTGCAGCTCAGCCACCAGTCAGCCAATGACATTGTGCAGCTCAGCCACCAGTCAGCCAATGACATTGTAAAGCTCGGCCACCAGTCAGCCAATGATGTTGTGCGGTCTGCGGACATCATTGCTTGCTAGGGCACAATCGAAGATTCGGTGGGCAAGCGAACTGGCTACATCGTTCGCCCATTAGGTGAACTGCAAACAGCTTGGGTTTGGGTCAAACTCATGGTAGTCATCCCTGATTAAAATACATCCATGAAGCCGGCTGGACAAACCATTTTTAACCCTTTCGGATAATGACCATTCATAATTTATTTTACTGCTAAATCCATTGACCTAATCCGATCCTTCAGCGCTGACTGGCGGAACGGACGGGGGAGGGTACAGCTGGCTCTGTCTCTAGACAGGCGGAGCCAGCTGTCACCCACGCAGCTGGGTGGATCACGACAGTAATGTCGGGATCTGTCCCGGCTGCGGCGGTCTGAGTATACCGCGAGCTGCAGCCCGCTATATAATGAGCTTCGGGTGACGGGAGGACGCTGGTTTGTGTCCTCCCGTGACCCTTAGGAGAACTATGGGGAAAAACACTGACCCCCATAGTTCTCCTTTAATACTTTACACCAGCTAATGTAAAATGTTCCCAGGTACAGAACGCAGGAGATGTGTGTGTGTGACCTCGCCTGACTGCTAATGCGGAGGAGATTTTCTTTATAACTCCTCTCGGCAGAATGATATCAGCTAATACTTTACGCCTATCAAACCACGCGGGCTCAGGAGTCTCACAGACAGAATGTAATGCACCATCGGAGGGTAATACATTTGTTTTAATATGGTCAGGGGGGGGGTTTCATTGCGGCCTCCTCGCACCTGGACTTAGCAAGGGTTAAACGCACGTTGGCACGCCGGTTGGGATTCGGAGAGTTGTGTACGGAGATATAGCCGCCGGAAAATACAGTATAATTAGCCGAGGGCTATAATCCCTCCGCTGTGTATTCATTAGGATTTAATGTCATTACTGTGATGAGGTGTTACTTATGTAGCATCTATTATACATAAAACATCCATTTAAAAGCTCGGATACTGACAAGCACTTGAAGCTCTATTTATATTAGCGGGCGGTCGGGGGGGTGGGGGGGCCTCTGGGTAGAATTATTTCCGCCGTGTCACTCGCAGACAGGATCTTTAACTAGCGTGCAAACATTACTGCGGAGGGAGATATTAGAGGGCCCGGAGAGAGGCAGAGGCATATCTTGTGACAGGCCACCGGCCTGGTATTCTGGCAACCGGGGCATTGGCTGCAACTCTTAGAGCATTTATAGACTTTGTTTCATTACACTGGACACAATCTCTCTTTTGTTTTGGAGAAGCTTTACAGACAGTGAGATGTTGTTTCCCCTTCAGCCTTGGAATGGTATTTTGGCACTTTGGGCATTTGCTGCAGAGGCTGAGAGTATTTTGGGCTGTTTTATCATACAATAGACTATTATTATCCTATTCGTGTGCTAGTTTTTTTTTTAGACAGGGACTCTTTTTTTTTTTTCAA
>NW_017306853.1:911071-915892 GCF_000935625.1 Nanorana parkeri | reverse complement strand
TGCCTGCCACCCCCCTTTCCGGCCAGAGCATCCCAGGTTGTTTAGAGCTGGGCCCCATCCATCTTTCAGCAACCTGGGACACTCTGGTCGGCATTCCGTCCGGCTCCTGGCAACCAGTACCATCGTTGAGCTGAGCGGAATGCTAGCCAGAGCAGGAGCCAAAGCTGGGCGGTGAGTGAGATGAATCAGTTTTCATGTGGCTAAGAATCAAAACTGCTGTCAAGTTGCCGGGGAGATTTCCCCTATTTTCCTGTCCCAGGTGACACAGCAGGAAGTGAGAGGAAGTGGGGAACCACACTTTCGACATGCCTGTGTCTCCTTTGGGTAAGTGTTCAGAAATAGTCCAAACGTCCCTTTAACTGTTCACAATTTGATCAAACAAAAAACAGCCAGTGTGCTTCGGGGGCAAACAACCCCTTCATCAGGGCTCTCTATGATTTGACAAAGGGATCTCCTTTAGGGCCGGTATGAACCCCTCCCCCGTATAGTGAACATTTAGCTCATTCAGGCTTCCTTCCTGTATGACTGATCCCAGCAACTGTCCTACATTGTACATGAGGACATTGAGGCTCCGCCCACATTCTGGAAACAAGGGAGGTGAGGAAGAGGGTAAACATTCCTCTACTTACCCTCCCATAGACTAAACTAGCAGTTATCCTAGCAGGGAAATGGGGTGGTGTGGAGCATCCGGGAACGATGCGCTGCGTTTGGATTCTCCACCAATAGAAAACAAGGTCCAAGTGGCTTAGGTTTGGTGGCTCTCCACAAAGTGGAAACCCCCCCCCAGAAGGACAGAGGTCACCTATAATTGAGTAGTCTATGTATAGCTGAACCAGAAAGGAGCACTAAACAAATGTACTGAGATTCCCGGAAATAGTCTATTAATTCAGTAAGTGACAACATGAGGAACAAACAAATGTCAGCCCCGAAACGCGTCGGTTGCCTTTTGTTCATCCCATTATCAGTTGCTGACTCATATCAACTATTTATGGACTCTCAGAAAGTGTGTTGGCGCTCCTTCCTGGTTCAGCTATACGTAGCAAAGTTTTATGGCTGCCATCAAGTTCAAACAAACACACCATCACTTACGGGAGTGCCGACAAGGTTTCCACCTGCTCCAATCCGGACTTCATACGTAGAAGCCGTTATTACCTAAACATTTGGCAGATACACAAGCACAGCAAACACTGCAGTAAGTAAACACAAATGATTGCATGTACACGTTTGCCGCTGTTCCCGTAATTAAACACTAGACTGGTATGTATATCTCCATAAGAGGTGCTCAGTGCAATAAAACACTACAAGGAGGATTAATTACAGCGCGTATCATTGCTCGGCAGCCGTCTCAGCTTACGGACGCGTCAACAAAGGAATCACAAGCAGAATATGCAGGTGGAAATTTACTGAATCAACTTCGTAAGCAGGAGGCTGAAATGTAAAATAAATGTTGGGTTGTATGACCACCTGCCTAATATTAGGCAGGTCCTTCTTCTCCTGGCCCGTCCAGGCATGGACTCAACTGGACCTCTGAAGGTGTGCTGTGGTATCTAGATGACACCCCCAATATTGAATAGGTCTCCCCCCTCCTGGCCTGCCCAGACATGGACTCCACTAGACCTCTGAAAGTATGCTGTGGTATCTAGATGACCCTCCCAATATTGAGTAGGTCCCCCTTCTCCTGACCCGTCCAGGCATGGACTCAACTAGACCTCTGAAGGTATGCTGTGGTATCTAGATGACCCTCCCCAATATTGAGTAGGTCCTCCTTCTCCTGGCCTGCCCAGTCATGGACTCCACTAGACCTCTGAAGGCATGCTGTGGTATCTAGATGACCCCCCAATATTGAGTAGGTCCCCCTTCTCCTGACCCGTCCCGGCATGGACTCCACTAGACCTCTGAAGGTATGCTGTGGTAGCTAGATGCCCCCCCCAATATTGAGTAGGTCCCCCTTCTCCTGACCCCTTCAGGCATGGCCTCCACTAGACCTCTGAAGGTGTGCTGTGGTATCTGGATGACCACACACCTAATATTGAGTAGGTCCCCCTTCTCCTGACCCGTCCAGGCATGGACTCCACTAGACCTCTGAAGGTGTGCTGTGGTATCTGGCACCAAGCCGTCAGTAGCAGATCCTTTAAGTCCTGTACGTTGTGAGGTGATCGGCCTCTATGGATCGGACTTGTTTTTCCAGCACGTCCCACAGATGATGGATTGGATGGAGATCTGGAGAATTTGGAGGCCAAGTCATCACCTCAAACTTGTTGTTGTGTTCCTCAAGCCATTGTTGCAGTGTGGCAGGGCGCATTATCCAGCTGAAAGAAGCCACTGCCATCAGGGAATACTGTTTCCATGAAGGGCTGTACTTGGTCAGTGACAATGTTTAGGTCGGTGGTACGTGTCAGAGTAACATCCACATGAATGGCAGGACCCGAGGTTTCCCAGCAGAACATTGCCCAAAGCATCACACTGCCTCCACCGGCTTTTCTTCTTCCCATAGTGCATCCTGGTGCCATCTCTTTCCCAGGTAAGTGACACACACACGCACCCGGCCATCCACATGATGATTCATCAGACCAGGCCACCTTCTTCCATTGCTCCGTGGTCCAGTTCTGATGCTCACATGCCCATTGTAGGCTCGTTTGTTGGTGGACACGGGTCAGCATGGGCACTCTGACCGGTCTGCGGCTACACAGCCCCATACACAACAACCTGTGATGCTCTGTGTGTCCAGACACATAGGCCAGACTTCCATCCACATTTCCATCAATGAGCCTTGTCCACCCATGACCCTGTCACCGGTTCACTGGTTTTCCTTCCTTGGACAGCTTTTGGTCGGTCCTGACCACTGCAGACCGGGAAGATCCCCTAAGAGCCGCAGTTCTGGAGTTGCTCTGACCCAGTCGTCTAGACATCGCAATTTGGTCCCTCAAATTCTCACAATTGTCCATTATATCTTCTTCCAACACGTCAACTTCAGGGACAAAATGTTCACTTGTTGCCTAATATATCCCCCCCCCCCCCCCCTTATTTTAGGTGACATTGTATATATCCCCCACTTCCAGATGCCATTGTATTATACCCCCACCCACTTCCAGGTAACATTGCAATTAACCTGTCACATAGAGTAGAGATTTCCTGAAGTTAGGGGAAATTTCTCCAATGGAACACAGAGCGCAAAAAAAAAACTAGCGGTTGTTTGAAAAACGTTTTATCTTTACATACATTTTAAAGCGGACCTAGACCACGCCCAGGGCCGGTGGTGGCATAAGGGGGAACTTGAAGCGCCGCGGGAGAGAATCAGCGGTGCCAACAAAGCCAGCGCTAGAGGAAGCGAGGCGGCAGCGGAGGGAGCAGAGCCGCCATAAGCCGATGCCTCCTCTATAGCGCCGTCTCCTGCCACAGGCGGAGTGATACCAAATGCGCTCCGCCTGTGAGGAATCCATAGTGAAAGCGCGCTTCGCTCATTCTGGTTACCAAAATGCTCTTGGAAAACTACAGCACCCCTGATTGCCCTGATCACCCTATTCTTAACTTTGCCATTTTGGGTTATTTAATTTGGATTTGCATTAACTTTGGATTGTTATACTTTAAAAAATAAAATAAGACCTTCCCCGAAAATAAGACCTGGTGTGTTTTTTTGAGCCAAAAAAAATATAAGACAGTGTCTTATTTTCGGGGAAACACGGTAGGCCTCCATGATTGAGAGAATGGAAATCTAATTAATGAAAGGGGCGGGGCCAGGGACAGTCAGGCTGGAGAGGAAAGGGCTAGATTTGGGGTGGGCAACTCCGGCCCTCCAGCTGTTGTGGAACTACAAGTTCCATGAGGCATTGCAAGACTGACAGAGTAGTTAAAGCACAGCTGAAGGGCTGGAGTTGTCCACCCCCCCCCCCCCCCCCAGGCTAGATGATGCTGGTTGTCCTCCAGCCAGGAAAGGAGGCGGAGCTCTATCTGACTTGCTGCAGCTTCTAATGCACATTGTGAGAAGCTCCCAGTGTGCAGTGACATCAGAGGAAGCCATTGCAGTCCAGGAGGGGAGCCGATACAACTGTGCAAGACTGAGGGCCTGAGTTCAAGTTTCAATTCGTTCTGAGGAAGCAAATCCATGCCGGCATACCAAAAATCAATGCATGCTCAGAAAATGGAAGTAGAACAACAATGTGGCACACAGACACAGGCGAGGACCAGCACAGAACAAAAAGATGTTTTATAGATCAGCGACTGCGGCCGTTATCATTTCCAGAAAGCTTTTTTCCTTTTATAACCGGAGCTCTTATCCTAAAGAAAATAAGTTCCCTGTCACCGGCCCAGCAATGGAAGATAAATGATTCCCATCTGAGCGCAGGAGCAGCTAGAGACTCTTTACCCCAACCGGAATCCGCCTCACCGTCAAAGAATTCTGTACAAGCGCGAAAAAAAGATTTACAGCGTGTCCAAAATAAACAGAAGGAGAAAGCTTTCTACATTTACTCTCCAGCAAAAACACAAAACTGGCCAAATCCATCACTTTGTGCTGATACTAAATATAAGTGACATTCGCTGCGCGCGCGCTTGTGTTTGGAGCTTCGTGGATGAGTCAGGGGGGTGAAGCCGAGGTCTCCAGGGAACATTAAGGCAGTTAGTGGACAAGACACAAGGGGGCTCCACTGAGCCGGTGTGAACCATCAATGTTACAGGGCAAACATTTTGCATCAGGGCCGTCTTTAAAGGAGAACTATGAGGGGGTGGGGGAGTGCTTTTCACGCACCATAGTTCTAGCCGACCTATTACAATGAGACTGTCACAGGTCGGCACAGTAGATCGGGAGGTGAGCGAACACATACG
>NW_017306853.1:906134-911013 GCF_000935625.1 Nanorana parkeri | reverse complement strand
CTGCCTCTAGATAGGCAGAGCCAGCTGTCAGTCACGCAGCTGGGCGGATCCCGGCACAATTGTCGGGATCCGCTTCAGCTGCGGCGTCTCAGTATATAGAGAGCTACAGCTCGCGGTATACTGTTTTTAAGGGGGCGGGTACAGATGGCTCTGCTTCCAGATAGGCAGAGCCCGCTGTCACTCAGACAGCTGGGTGGATCCAGATAGTAATGTCGCTGTAGCTCTAGCTCTCTATATACTGAGCCTAGGGTGACGGGAGGACGCTAGTTTGTGTCCTCCCGTTACCCTAAGGAGAACTATGGGGAAAAGCCCTGACCCCATAGTTCTCCTTTAATATTGATCGGACCCTGGGAAACATTTTCTTGGGCCCCCTGCCGTGCACCTTACCCACTCCGTGCTGGCCCGCCATGCAATTTCGCACTCCACCCAACATACCAAAAACACACAATGCCTCAGCACCCCAGCTCGCCTGCTTCTGCCTTGGTGGTGCAGCTGCAGCTCGGATGTCCCGTCTCTCTCTTCTGATTGATGTGTGTGACGTGACGTAAGCTGCTTTCGCACTTCGTCTTACTCCTGAAGAGCAGACAGGAGAAGACGTCAGAGGGAGACTCTGTGATCCCACGCGGTCAAGGGGCAGCTGCTTTGGACCCCACTCCATTGACTGAGCCCGGGGCAGCTGCCCCTTTTGCCCCGTGTTAAAGCTGACCCTGCCTGGAATTCAAGTGCAAATACACTTGTTAAAAAAAAATAAAAAATATGTTTTATTCTACAAGCCCCTTGCTTTCAGAAAACACAGGTTTGGGGGTATTTTTCTTTTAAACCTGCAAGTAAAAAATAGCAAATAAATAAATAAGAATTAATTAATTCATAAATAAATAACAAAAGAATAGTAAAAAAATAAATAGTAAAGCCAACAGGGATGAAAAAAGAGAGGCTGGCCCAGGGCATTGAAAGGGTTAAAAGATAAAAAATTAAAAAAATCATATATGGTGGTCCCCTAAAATGTTTGTCTTTGTATTTTGTTATGATAGAATGCACTAGTGCGGGGTGTGGCACCCTATACCTCCCTCAGTCACTTACTAAGCAACTAAGTCTAATTTCTACCCTGGAATTCAAGTGTAAATACTATTAAGTTAAAAAAATGCCCACTCATAGTACCATTTTTTATTCTAGAGGTGCCTTGTTTTCAGAAAATACAGGCTTGGGGGGGAGGGGAGGAGTTATTTCACTTTTAAACATGCAAGTAAAAAAAATAGACAATAAATACAAATTCATTCATAAATAAATAACTAAGTAAATAAATAGTCCTCCCTTGCATAAAAAAAGAGAGGCCGGGCCACTGAATGCCTCATGGGACTTGTAGTTCCACCAGAGCTGCAGTGCCGAGGTTGCTTTCCCGTTGAGTTATTGCATCATCAGTCCTTCCACAGCGAGGAATTGAATTGATACGCAGTTGTTACGTAACGCGTCCACCGCGCCTCTCGTTCTAATCTATATTTCTGCTGATCATCCGGAGATCCATCGGAGCTCTTGACCTGAATAGTCCGTGCCTCGGGAAGACGTCACATTGCAGCTTCCAGAGAGAGGAAGTAGACGACAAGTGTGACGAGCGTCTCGCCGGACAGATGGGGGATAGGTGACGCGGACGCTGTGTGCCTCCAGCCTGTTTACAGCCAATCTGGGCGCCCTGGTGCTGCGCGATATTGACTCAGCTTTTTAATAAGACACGTTGTTCCCTGCCACACAGATAATACTATCCAGCTAATCCCTTAATGGCCCCGGGCCCCCGTCCTGTGCGCAAAGCTTCGCCAAAGTCCTCGTCCGTTACCGCGCTCTTCATTATCTACAGTGTACAGATCTATATGTAATATCGCGTAATGAGGAGATAAAGCCGGAGAGAGATTATTATTATTAAAGGAGAACTATGGGGTCAGGGCTTTTCCTCATAGTTCTACTTAGGGTAATGGGAGGACACAAACTAGCGTCCTCCCGTCACCCTAGGCTCAGTATATAGGGAGCTACAGCTCGCGGTATACTGAGACGCCGCAGCTGAAGCGGATCCCGACAATTATGCCGGGATCCGCCCAGCTGCGTGAGTGACAGCTTGCTCTGCCTATCTAGAGGCAGAGCCAGCTGTACCCGCCCCCTCCCCCATCCGTTCCGCCAGTCAGCGCTGGAGGATCGGAGCGGGGAGGGGTGGAATCCAGCCCCTCCCCTGTCACGGCAGAGAGCTGTGACAGGATCGAGAGGTGAGCGAACGCCGGTATGTGTTCGCTCACCTCCCGATCTACTGAGCCGACCTGTGACAGTCTCATTGTCACAGGTCGGCTAGAACTATGAGGTGAGTGAAAAGCACCTCCCCCTCCTCCCTCATAGTTCTCCTTTAATACAAGCACATGGAATGTACAGAAGACATGTGACCGGGCGCTGCGTCAAGGTTCGGGGGACGGGGTCGGTCTGGTGACAACGTCGCCGTGCCGAGTTTAAAGACTTTATTTACAGAATAAAAATTTCATAAAAATATTTATAAAATGTATTTTTTCTTTGTAGGAAAAATGTTTTTTGTAAATAATAAGAGTTTATTAAACATTTTAAACCAATGACATCGTGATAAACCGAAAGAAAACAAGAGCGCGCCGGAAAAAAAATGTTTTTAAGAGTGACAAAGTAATATTGCGATCTCTTCCTTCCGGGTCTAAGATGGGCGGCAGGCTCTTAAAGGGCAACTCCAGTTAAAGGAGAACTATGAGGTGAGTGAAAATCAGTCAGCCTCATAGTTCTAGCCGACCTGTGACAATGAAACTGTCACACGTCGGCTCAGTAGATCGGGAGGTGAGCGAACACATACCGTCGCTCGCTCACTTCTCGATCCTGTCACTGCAGAGAGCCGTGACCGTCACTCACCACTTCACACAGGGATTCCCCCTTCCCCGCTCCGATCCTTCAGCGCTGACTGGCGGAACGGACGGGGGAGGGGGCGGGTACAGTTGGCTCTGACTCTAGATAGGCAGAGCCAGCTGTCACTCACACAGCTGGATGGATCCAGACAGTGATGTCGGGATCCGTCCCGGCTGCTGCGTCTCAGTATAAAGCGAGCTGTAGCTCTCTATATACTGAGCCTAGGGTGACGGGAGGACGCTAGTTTGTGTCCTCCCGTGACCCTCAAGAGAACTATGGGGAAAAGCCCTGACCCCATACTTCTCCTTTAAACAGTTGAAGCTGAGCTCCAGGCAGATCACTCATTACACAGATGATGCATATAAAGGAGACGGGTTTGCATCTCTATCCATACAGTCCCGACATTTACACAGCCTGCTGCACTTAAGCTACACCTGTAGGTCTTGCCCTTCTCCCGTGAATGGCGAAGCAGCAGAATGAAGAGTAGGATCCAAATCCGGTTTAAAGCTGAGCTCCTTCAAACTCAGAAGTGCCATGGGGCCACCTGCCCGATCAGCTGATTATAAACAAAGGTGCGGCCACCCAATCAGCTGCCCTGCCCTGCCCACAGCTACACATAAACAAAGGAATGACCGCTCAACTGCATCCAGGAGATTCCTTTCCCCACAGCTGCAAAAAAAGGGGCGACTGCCCAATCAGCTGCATCCAGGGGATTCCCTGCCCATAGCTGCACAGAAACAAAAGGGTGACCGCCAAATCAGCTGCATCCAGGGGCTTCACTGCCCACAGTTGCACATAAACAAAGAGGCGACCGCCTAATCAGATGCATCCGGGGTATTCCCTGCCCACAGCTGCACATAAACAAAGGGGTGACCGCCCTATCAGCTGCATCCAAGGGCTTGCCTGCCCACAGTTGCACATAAACAAAGGGGCGACCACCCAATAAGCTGCATCCGGGGTATTCCCTGCCCACAGATACACATAAACAAAGGGGCGGCCGCCCAATCAGTTGCGTCCAGTGGCTTAGTGGCTTCCCTGCCCACGGTTGCACATAAACAAAGGGGTGGGATGCTTGTGCTGACATCATCGACTTTATTCTATGTGCAGCGAATCGCCCAGATGCAGCTGATTGGGCAGCAGCGGAAGGAGCTTCGAATAGAAATCCTTTGGGTCACGTGTGTGGGGGGGGTTCGGAGAAGAGCGGCATGGCCAATGTTTGTGCCGCCCCCTTTTCGACCAGTGTGTCCCCACTGGTCCCTAGTAGTTGAGCAGGAGCTGGGCAGGCAGATGATGCAGAAGCCTCACCCACACTCTGCCCCCCTCCCCCGTGCACCACCAGCACCACCGTCGGGTTCTATCTTTCAATTTGTTGAGGCTGTGCATGGCCCCGCCCACACTGAACCATCATTCATTCATTCCCAGATGCGTTCACAGAGTCTGCCCCCTCGCATCCTTCAGTCCAGACCTCCGTACAAACCTGGGGCTGGAGGAATAGTCTGCAGGAGCCCGAACATTGCACCCGCCGTCCAGTGATCACGCCTGCAATGCTCTGCGGGCTCAAAGGCGGAGAATGAATACACGCACATTGTTTCTTTCATCAATGCGGATGCATTTGTTTTAAAAGTGGGCTATGCCTTTAAGTGAACATTTAAGCAGTGTTCCAAGTGAGATCCCTCCTTTCTTAGTACATACCCTGCGGGGTGGGGGGAGGGTAGGTTAAGCGCCTGGAGCTGACAGCTGATTTCGGGGACTTCAGCGCGATGTCATCACCTTCAGGAGGTTCTGGCGGGCATGTTCCGTCCCGTCCTCTGCTCTGCGCATTGTTGCGGCGCTGAATTATTGATGAAGACCACCCAGCGCGCTCCGCAACTGTCAGAGCCGACAAAGCCGCTCGGAAATGTTACCATGCATCTCCGGAAACGTGTTTACCCCGAAAAAGTGAAAATTGTGCAACGTGAATACATGCTGACAGCTGAACAAC
>NW_017306853.1:905295-906120 GCF_000935625.1 Nanorana parkeri | reverse complement strand
CGCTATCAGCCATAAAGTCTCCTCTGTGCTCCTCCCTGATCTGGTTTCACCTTGGTACTGGGGAGCTATTACCTCTATCAGCCATAAAGTCTCCTCTGTGCTCCTCTCTGATCTGGTTTCACCTTGGTACTCCGGAGCTACTACCTCTATCAGCCATAAAATCTCCTCTGTGCTCCTCTCTGATCTAGTTTCACCTTGTATCTGTAAAAAAATAAGTCACCTTGGTATTGGGGAGCTATCACCTCCATCAGCCATTAAAGGAGAACTATGGGGTCAGTGTTTTTCCCCATAGTTCTCCTTAGGGTAACGGGAGGACACAAACTAGCGTCCTCCCGTCACCCTAGGCTCAGTATACCGCGAGCTACAGCTCCCTATAAACTGAAACACCGGAGCGGATCCCGACATCGACGTCGAGATCCGCCCAGCTGCGTGAGTGACAGCTGGCTCTGCCTATCTAGAGGCAGAGCCAGCTGTACCCGCCCCCTCCCCCGTCCGTTCCGCCAGTCAGCGCTGGAGGATCGGAGCGGGGAATCCAGCCCGTCCCCTGTCACGGCAGAGAGCCGTGATAGGATCGAGAGGTGAGCGAACCCGGTCGGCTAGAACTATGAGGTGAGTGAAAAGCACTCACCTCATAGCCATAAAAGTCTGGGGGGGGTGATTTGGCCGTCATATATGGGTGTAACATGAAACATGGTCGGAGATGTAAACGGATCCTGTATCATGGAGTGTTTATTCCCTTCCTGAAGTTCAGATTTGTTTCAATATTTGCCCCTCTCCGATGTGGATCCCCCCCCCCCCCCTCAGATATTTGCCCCTCTCCGATGT
>NW_017306853.1:895629-905090 GCF_000935625.1 Nanorana parkeri | reverse complement strand
AAAGTGGCAGCCGAAGCGGTGAGAAAGTGACAGCCGAAGCGGGGAGAAAGTGACGGCCGAAGCGGGGAGAAAGTGACAGCCGAAGCGGGGAGAAAGTGACAGCCGAAGCGGCGAGAAAGTGACAGCCGAAGCAGGGAGAAAGTGACAGCCGAAGCGGGGAGAAAGTGACAGCCGAAGCCCGGATCGATCCCCACGCAAATGGCCAGTTGTAATGGCAGATCAGCGTCCCCAAATGACCTGGGGACGCTGATCTGTCGTTAAACAATAACAACTGGGTGGTGCCGGCCGATATGAAACAGTTGGGCGGAGCTAGCTGTCACTGCTAGCTCCGCCCAATTGTTTTTCTTTTGCCGACATTTTTTTACCATTTATTTTTAAAAAAAATTTTACTTTTCTTGAAACTAATTTTAATTCTTTTTTTTAATTTTACTTTTTATTTACATTTGTAAAATTATTTTCCAACCCTTTTTTTTTTTCATTTCACTCTTTTTCTATTCGAGGTGCCGAGTTGAATGCCCTGCCCCACCTGCTCTTGGGTCGCTGGCCAGTGATGTAAGAGGAGGCGGGGTTGCTCTTAGGTGGGCCCCGCCTCCTCCATTCCGAACACCGCACTCATCTGCCGTAGCGGCTGGCTGTCACTGACACAGCTCCGCAGCGGCTTTGAGGGGAAACGCGCCGCGGCCGCTGCTGAGCTGTGTCAGCCAGCACCCTTACATGCCATAGCGACCCAGGCGGCCCCAGCTGGGCCCCCCTGTGCCCGGGCCCCATAGCGGCCGCCTGAGTCGCTATGACGATTGTTACGCCACTGGCAGAGCAGCGTTCTGCTCACTTCACTTCAGCCGGGTTATTCACTGGGCTTTGTGAATAACCCCTTAAATGTCTTAATGTCTTTTCCTCCTGCCCGTAACCATTGTAAACAGCTTACATACAGGGGTTAGGACCGCCAAAACACTGGTATGTTGGTGGAAGTGTTCGCCCCCCCTCTCCGCCGCCCGCTATCTCGCGCTCTGCTGTCCCCCATGCAGGCCCGGCACCAGCACGGCTGTTCTGAACTCTTAGATCGGAGGGAGATCCGCACACTCCCAGGTGCTGATCTCTCCTCCGATCACTGGACCCGGAAGTGACGTGTATTACATCACTTCCGGTGTCACTCTGTGATTTCCCCGGGCTGCTGTAGCCGGACAAGAAGGCTGATCTGTGATCTTCTTTTGGGGTCCATAGGTGACATTAGGGGTCTAACAGGCTGGATTCAGGAAATTTCGAGAGTTTAAGACAACTTTAAGCCTTGAAGAAGGTGGAGGTCTTTGAGCCCCCGAAACATGTTGGCTTTTGTCATTTAGGAACCCATTCCTATTTTATATACATACAGCAGGGACTCTAGTAAGGGGGGGAAGCGTGGTTTGGGGGTGTTCGCGCAGCATTGGCACCCCTTGATGGACCAGGGAGCATAGGAAATCCTATTCTCCTCAGCGCCATCTAGTGGGTGAAACTGTTGTTTTAATCTGCCGCCGACGAATGTTACGTGAAGCAAACTCCCCATAATACAACCCCCGGGTGTCACTTGTACGTGTCGGGGGAATCCGGTTCACCCCGCAGAAGGTCAGGTTGTCTTCGGCCAAAGCAGAGGATTGCCTTGGCGCTGCCACTTCACAAACCCGATCTTGAGGGAAATACGCTGATTTCTTTCTGAAGATTTGCAATCATTAAATACATAATACGCACGAGACAGAAATATGAAAATGAGGTCCCTCAGCAGGCGAGGGAGGACAATCAAGGAAGGTCCAACCTGCAGCAAAATGCGCTGATTACCCCGTAAACACTCGCCGAAGGGAGTCCGGGGGGGACGGGAAAGGTTAAGTACTTCAACCCAATCACAGAACTCCATAAAATCCTCAACATGTGACGTCACTTCAAACGTTTTCAGTCTTTTTAAAGGTGAACGTTGGGATGTCTTCACCATGGAGGCTTTTACATGCCTGAAGTATACCATAGTGCCAAAAGTATTGTGCCCCTCCCCCTCCAAATCATTGGATTCAGGTGTTCCGTGACATGTCCTGGCTACTAAATATTCCGCGGTCACCTGTTACTGGGATTATAACAAAGTGGAAGCAACTGGGAACAACAGCAACTCAGCCAGGAAGTGGTCGGCCACGTCACATGACAGAGCGGGGTCTCTTATTCTTATATCATTATATCTTCGCTTCGATACACAAGAAATTCCTCTCCTGACCCCTTTCCACCGAAATCGAAATCTTTTCATCTGAAAATCTCCTCCTCGGCCGCGGTCTCCGTGCGCGGATTATAAATTATTTAATAAAAGCGCGGCGCTCTCTTTGCTCTTCCAGTAATAACTGTGAATGGAGGGACAGCGCTGGAGGAGCGGGCAATAAATACCGGCTTTGTGCGGAGTGTAATTGCTGGCGTGACGCACCGCTCTCTCATACCAGACGGGAACGGTTTAGTCCGGGAGATTTGGAGGAATGAAAACCATAAACAAACCTTCTGGGGGTTGCGCAATATCCGCGCCGATGTGAACGCCGTTCCGAAGCGGGCAAATCCTTAAAGTGAGAGTTCAACCAACACTTGTCTTTGGATAGCATGGGTAAGGGTTGCACAGTTGCCAACAGGTCTGGATGGATTTGCCGGGACAGTCCCTCATCTTGTCCTGGACCATGTCCCGGGATCGCAGCATCATGCACCATGCAGCCACAGATTGCACGGATCGGGGCTGAGTTTAAAGGCGGGGCCAACACATAAAGTGGGTGTGATTAGGGCATGCCCACCGGAGTCTGGGAGGGACCAACCCGTAAAGTTGCCATGATTTGGGCGTGCCTACCTGGAAAGTGGATCTGGGGGGTCATAATGTTAGTAAGTATGGAGTTGGAATCATACAAGGTTTCTATTGCTGCCTATGTCCCCATTGAAGAGATTCACCCTCACTTCCTGCCTCCGTGACTACACAGGAAGTGCAATGCAAACTTTGCAATAGGTCACCAACACTCCCAATACTGCACTGCAGCATACAGATTGTCACAGATAAACCAGCATTTCGGGACCACACAGGGGCCCTTCATCAAGGCAAACGGGGACCTCGGCTGGACCATAGGTGCTATCCTTATCATCCTGGACTCACACAGGTATATGACATGATCGCTGGAGACACAGGAAATCCCCTCCACCAGTGATTAGTCTGCTGAAGGCAGGAAGAAGAATTTCCTCAGTCTCCCCTCCCCCAGTGTTCTGTCTGCTGCAGGCAGGAGGAAGCATTTCCTCAGTCTCCCCTCCCCCCAGTGTTCTGTCTGCTGCAGGCAGGAGGAAGCATTTCCTCAGTCTCCCCCAGTGTTCTGTCTGCTGCAGGCAGGAGGAAGCATTTCCTCAGTCTCCCCTCCCTCCCTCTGTCCCCCTAGTGATCTGTCTGCTGCAGGCAGGAGGAAGCATTTCCTCAATGCACAGCCATGCTAAATGTCACTATCACTGGATAACACCCCAAGATTAAAATTAAAGGGGGGGAGGGGTGTGGTAAGTTTTGGGGTATGTGACCAAATATGGTTGTAACATAAAACATGGCCCATAAGGTGGACTGAACCTTTAAATTTTCTTTGTTGCCTTTTGATTCTAGTTTTTCAATTTGTCTTCATCGTTCTACAAAGCTGCAAAACTCCAAAACCGGCGGCCATCGATCATCCTCGGGGCCACTTGACGGGCTCGCCGGGCCCCGCAAACTGTTTGTTATTTGTCAGGATGGGAACGGGCGAGCGAATTTCACGCCGTACAAAAAATAATAATAATTCCGCCATCGCCGCGAGCGAGCAGGTCCTCCGCGTCCCGCCTGCGCAGCTGTAGAGGGATCATGTGAGATTTGACCAGAATCAGTCTGGAGATTGCAGACATCGATTTCCCCGCCGCGTCAGACGAGCCGACCGACAGCACATCAACCCGAGGAGTGCGCCACGCGAAAAAACAAATGCCGTGGAAGCAGCTGGCGGGTAGATCAGCGCTGATGTTGGCGGATTAAGAGGCTTACTCGGAAATTCTCTGTTTGTTTTTTTTTGCTCTTTTGTCAAATACAAGATGGAAGACGGTTTATTGAAGCGAGCGTCACGCCGCGGGGGATAGAGGACGCCATTACGGGGATTTTCTTAAAGAGACCCTGTCACCACCTCTGACAGCTGACTATGGCAGAGAGAAGTACAAAAAAAAACGTACTCGCCAACCAACCGACCACCCAAACAACCACTTTACCGACCGACCACCCAACTGACCGACCAACCAACCATCCAACCGACCGACCAACCGCCTGACCGACCAACCACCCAACCCCCCAACCGACCAACCAACCAACCACACAACCGACCGACCAACTGCCTGACCGACCAACCACCCAACCAGGCAACCATCCATCCCACCGCCTGATCAACCAACCAACCAACCATCTGACCGACCAACCGCCTGACCGACAAACCCAACCAACCAACCTACCGACCACCCAACCAACTAACAGTGCCTTTACTTATAAAAAATAACCACAGCTATACCGTGCATTGCGGCTGAGAGTGTCAGATTGTCCTTCACTATGTCACTACTCTCCTCTCTCTCTCTTTCTCTAGCTACCCTCACCTCTTTTCTCCTAATCTCCTCTTCTCTCTCCCCCTTCTCTTCTTTTCTTCTCTCTCTTCTCTCTCTCTCTCCCCCCATTCTCTTCTTCTCTATTCCTTTCTCTCTGTCTCTCTCTTCTCTCTCTCTCTCCCCCCATTCTCTTCTTCTGTACTCTTCCCTCTCTCCCGCTTGTCTTCTCTTCTCAATTCTTTTCTTCTCTCTCTCTTCTCTCCCCCTTCTCTTCTTCTTTTCTTCTCTCTCTCCCCCTTCTCTTCTTCTTCTCTCTCTCTCCCCCCTTCTCTTCTTCTTACTCTTCCCTCTCTTCCACTTGTCTTCTCTATTCTTTTCTTCTCTCCTCCTTCTCTTCTTCTTTTCTTCTCTTCTCTACTCTTCCCTCTCTCCCACTTGTCTTCTCTTCTCTCTCTCTCCCTTTTCCCTTCTCTTGTCTCCTCTCTCTCCTTCCTCTTCTATCTTCTTCTCTTCTCTACTCTTCCCTCTCTCACCCTTCTCTTCTCTTTTCTTCTCTCTCTCTCCTTCCTCTTCTGTCTTCTCTTTCTGTCTCCTCCTCGAATACCCCATTGCCCTTGTTTGCGCCCGCCGAGTTATCTCAAACGACAGGGTGACGCGGTGATGCAATGCAGTCATGTGTTATACTTCTGTACAGACGGACATCACTCACCACTTTTTCAGCACCGCCTAACTCCGCCGCATTCCACCCAACCGCTGCGGTAGGTTTACAAATAGGATGCCCACAGGGCTGACGCTCCCACAAATATGCCCCATGGTAGAGCGATAGCACTAGTAATACTGCTAGCAATGGCGTAACAATCGCCATAGCGACCCAGGCGGCCGCTATGGGGCCCGGGCACAGGGGGGCCCGGCCAGGGCCGCCTGGATCGCTATGGCATGTGGGGGTGCTGGCTGTCACAGACACAGCTCAGCAGCGGCCACGGCGCATTTCCCCTCATAGCCGCTGTGGAGCTGTGTCAGTGACAGCCAGCCGGCCGCTGGCTGTCAATGACGTGGCTCTACATCGCTGGTGACGTGATTGGCCTGTGGATTACATCGATGGACATTTTATTATTTTTTTAAATAAAGGAATTGTCAAAAACTTTATGAAAGGGGCATTCAGATTCAGATACGCCCCCTGCCCACGGACCCCCACAACCACCGGGCCAGGGTTGTCGGGAAAAGGCCCATGTCCTCATTGACGTGGGGTCAAGGTGGTTTGCCAAGGTGCGTTGGCATTGGGAGTCTCCTCTAAAATGGTATGAATTTGGGAGGTGGACCCCACACCTTTTTTTTTATTATTATTGTCTGTGGCCTCTCAAAAGTTAAAAAGAAAAATGTCACTTGGCTGCAACAAAAATGTTTGCGTAAATATCATTTAACTCCTCCAAAATTAAGGAAAAACGACTCGACTTTTGGACCTGAATCCCGAAAAAAGAAAAATCCGAAACGAACCGCACCGAATTTTTTGCCGGCTTACATGTCCACTCCCTGGGGAAGCAAAAGATAACCCCGCCCTCCGCGCTCTTTGGGCTCGGTAATGACAACTGTAAAAATTATTTATTGCAAACATTATTAAAGGTGCAAGAAATGCATCATGCAGATCTATTAATACTGCCGAATACTGAGCCGTTCCATGTGACCTATGAAATACAGACATGGCGGACGTAGTTGCACTTTAACTCGTTTACATTCACCCCCCAGAGTGTCATATTTACCTAAATCGAATAGTTCCATCTCTCCAACGGCTCGGCATATGGCTGTGACATCACCCTCTCATGGAGGAACAGATGGTAAATATTCCCCTATAGCAACCCTCATCCCTTCAAGAGTAGAGATCAGATGGAAGGAATCTTCTTTTATTGTGTTCTTATGTTTACCATGGTAACGAATACATTTGTATAAAAAAAAAAAAGTGTGGGCCTTTAACCCTTTCACCGCCAGAGCTGTTTTTGCCTTCTTTTTTGTATTTCTACATGTTAAGCCCATTTTAGGCCTGAAGATTATTTAAAACCCTCCAGAATTTTATATTTCCTGAAAGCAGAGACCCTTCTGGTGACAACAGTGGTGTGTGGGGGGTGTGGGGGCTGCGGCCTGCACCGGGTGACACCATCAGAGGGGGTGATACACCAAAATGACTCATGGTCATTTTGGTGTCACCCTCTCTGAAAAATCAGGCTCCCGCTCCATGACTGAGAGCCCAACAGTTGCACGAGACAGGAGGAGAGAGAGGTGGATAATCGAAGAACCCGTCGGAATAGATCCCAAACAAAAATTCAGAGGGATCCGAAAAATCCAAAAAAACGAAAGGAATACAAATCCGAATCGATTCGAAATGAAATAATACTAATTTTTGAGGAGTTACATGTCTACTTTTAAAGTGTCCCCTATGGGCAATTTTGGGTACCGTATTTTTTCGCTGTTCACGGGCGCACGCAATTTCTAAGCTTGGCTTGTTGGGTATCTATTTACTTGACACCTCATCTTTTATCATTTACAAACAAAATTGGGTATTTTATTGTGTTTATCGGCACTAAAAATTGACTTAAAGGAGAACTATGGGGTTAAGGCTTTTCCCCATAGTTCTCATAGTTTCTCACACAAACTAGCGTCCTCCCGTCACCTTAGGCTCAGTATACCGCGAGCTGTAGCTGCCTATATACTGAGACGCCGCAGCTGAAGCGGATCCCGACATCGATCTCTGGATCCGCCAAGCTGCGTGACTGACAGCTGGCTCTGCCTATCTAGAGGCAGAGCCAGCTGTACCCGCCCCCTCCCCCATCCGTTCCGCCAGTCAGCGCTGGCGGATCGGAGCGGGGAGGGGGGAATCCAGTCCCTCCCCTGTCACGGCAGAGAGCTGTGACGGGATCGAGAGGTGAGCGAGCGCCGGTATGTGTTCGCTCACCTCCCGATCTACTGAGCCGACCTGTGACAGTCTCATTGTCACAGGTCGGCTAGAACTATGAGGTGAGTGAAAAGCCCCCCCCCCCCCCTCATAGTTCTCCTTTAAGATAGGGGCTACTGGCCCCCCCACTGAAAATAGTCTCAACTGTGACATTTACAGTACATATGAATGGGCGGCGCTATTTACATAAGAATAAGCCGCGACTCATTCTCCCAAAAAAATGTCAGAGTGTCGGGTTTTGCTTGAAGAAAAGGTGACAACCCTACCGCTCTGGCAGCGAAAGGGTTTAAACACTGACGGAGCGCGATGGGAATTAAGATGCAGATTTGAACAAATGGTAAATTCCTGCTTAGTGTTGCGAAGTGGTATCCCATTTACTGCGGAATCTGGAATGCGGAATTGATGTCTCTCCGGCGGAATTCCACAGACGCGGGCGCTTGTTTCGTGATGTTAATGTACACGGTATCACTTTTCTGCGGCCCCAGAGGACGAGAACAGTCGGGCGACTGTAAACGCATCGAGCAGCGAATAGCAGCCCGTATTTATCTAAAGGCTGCAGAGCAATCAATGGCGAGCTGACAGGCGGCATCAATTCAGCGCAACATTTTCACAAGTCGGCAAGACTTCTGTAATGGGCCTTCTCCCCGCTAATACGCTCCAAACGATCGCCATTTGTTACAGACTGACGGATCGCAGCGCCTTTTTGTTATTTACGTCACAGGAGGAGCGTGATATATACCGCGTTGTTGGAGTGATCTTCACAGAGCAATAAATGCGGCTTTATTAAAAGGGGATTCAAACAGGTTTGAGGGGGGGGGGAGGGGCGGAGCTTGTTAAAGGGATGCCGATAGGGTTGCCACCTTTTCTTCAAGCGAAACCCGAACACTTTAGCGAGGCGCGGACATTTTTTTGGGAGTCGTGGCTTAGTCCTATGTAAATATCACAGTAGTGTGGGGCCAGTAGCCCCTATCTTAATTTTGGTTGTCCCTGTCTGCCTGACATCCTGTGTCCAGGTTTCTGCTGCCAACATTCAAAACCCGGACTGTCCAGGTGAATCCCGGACAGGTGGCAACCCCTAGATGTCGATGGGAAACGGTAAGAAATTAGTTTACAGAGTTGAACGTTGCCTGCAGAACACAATGGACTGAAGTGGGCACGATGTGCAGAGTTGGTCCTGAAATCCAACCAATGTTAGATTTGGGCCAAGCTTCATGAATTTGGATGCCCCCTGTCAAATGCGAATTTCCGTGTTATTTTTAGTTTCCCTAAAAAAGACTGCTGGGAGCCATGTGACCTCCAAAGGACCAATCAGAGTACACTGGAAACATTTTCTGTGAGAGAAACAAAGAAATAATGTGAGTTCAGTATGTCTTTGCTGCAGACTTTATTGACCGGGGACCTGAATGAGCCCCATGTTACCCTTTCCCATTACAATATGTTGTCCGGTAACCTCCCTATTTGCGGTCAGCATCTAAGCCCTGATGAAGGAGAATGTCGAGCCCCAAACGCAATGGATGTTTTTGTGACCCTTTGTCACGCGCAAGAAAGACTTACTGGATTCACACTATACGTCTGGGGGTCTCATCCTCTCATAGTCTTCAGATTACTCCGGGAGCCCCTGAGGCTACCTGACTGATGGAGAGCTCCGTTCACAAATGGATTGGAAGTCTCATCCCTTCTGATTCATGTGCAGAGCTCTAGCAACACATCTGTCCCTGGTACTGTGCAAGGCCTGGAATGAGAAGCTCACACTGCTCCTCTCCCTAATAGAAAAACCGCTACGCAGCAGAGACTCAGCCTCCCTCTCGTCATTTCACTCACTCAGTCTGTCTGTCTCTCTCACTCTCTCATGCTATGTCTGCTTCTCTCTTGTCCCCGCTCTCTTTCTATGTCTCTCCTCCCTCCCCATGTCCCTCAATAAATATTTGCTCTCTCCCTCCTCCCCCCCCCC
>NW_017306853.1:885870-895618 GCF_000935625.1 Nanorana parkeri | reverse complement strand
TCACTTTCCTCTCTCTCTCTAAACTCTCTCTCCTCCACTACCTCTTCTCTCTCTCTTCTCTCTCTCTCCTCCACTCTCTCTTCTCTCTCTCTCTCTAAACTCTCTCTCCTCCACTCTCTCTTCTCTCTCTCTCCACTCTCTCTCTCCACTCTCTCTCTCCTCCACTCTCTCTTCTCTCTCTCCACTCTCTTCTCTCTCTTCTCTCTCTCCACTCTCTCTGTCCACTCTCTCTCTCTCTCCTCCACTCTCTCTTCTCTCTCTCCACTCTCTCCCCTCTCTCTCTTCTCTCTCTCCACTCTCTCCCCTCTCTCCTCCACTCTCTCTTCTCTCTCTCCACTCTCTCTTCTCTCTCTCTCTCTCTCTCTCTACTCTCTGCCCTCTCTGCTCTCTGCCCTCTCTCTCCACTCTCTCTTCTCTCTCTCCATCTACTCTCTGCCCTCTCTCTCTCTCTCTCTCTCTATCTCTCTTCTCCCTTCTTGTGCCGCTCACACTCTATTTTCTCTCCCTCCCTCTCTGTCTCCCTCCCTCTCTGTCTCCCTCTCTGTCTCTCCTCTTTTTCTCTCTTCCTCCCTCTTGCTTTCTCTCCCTCTACCTTTACTTTTGTATTTCTCTTCCTCCCTCTCTCTATATCTCTGTGTCTTTCCCTCTCACTTTACTTTTCTGTCTCACTTTCTTTCTTTTCATCTCTTGCTATCTCTCTCTCTTTCTTGCTCTCTCTGATTCCTCTCTCTTTTCCTCTCTCACTCTTCGTCCTGTATACCCGACTCATGAACTCAGTTCTCAGCGTCAATGTTCCGGGAATCACAATCCTTCATCTGAGAAATGGAAGAAAAAGGGCTTTTCAGATTTTTGCAAAGTGTCCAACAATTACTGTCTCATGCAGAGTGCAGATCCAGTGCCGATCCTTGCGTCTCTCTCGTTGTAATCAAGTGCACTCGAATCAAGCTGCGTAATCTGCACATTATACGGAGCCAGAGCTGGGAGCACAAAGATTTCCCTATTCTTTTCTAGAACATTTCTGTGCCGGCTGCAGGTACACTGAGGATAAGTACATGTCATGCGCACCCAGTTCCAGCTCAATGTGTGGACACTATACTCTAATCCAGGGGTGCCCATAAGGTAGATGATCTCCCAGTAGCTCTCAGAGCTGATGCTGGTAGATCAGGAAGGGGGGGGGGGATGGCGGCCCCTTTATTCCATTTGGGTATATTTATTTAGCTGTGCACACATGATTACCTATTAGTCCGAGTCTGCTGAGCAGAGCTCCCTGACACCTTTCTGGGGGATACTGGGGGTTGTAGTGCTGCTATGTATTACATCAAAGAATATTAGTTTACACAGCAAAATACAGCAAGGTGAGCTAGGAGAGAGAGCAAGGAGAGACAGACAGGAGAGAGAACAAGGAGAGACAGGAGAGAGAGGAGAGACTGCCAGGGGGAGAGCAAGGAGAGACAGCCAAGAGAGCAAAGAGAGACAGCCAGGAGAGAAAACGAGGACTAACAGTCAGGAGAGAGAGTGCAAGGAAAGACAGCCAGGAGGATGAGCAAGGAGAGACAACTAGGAGAGCGAGGAGAGACAGCCAGGAGAGAGAGAGTGAGGAAAGACAGCCAGGAGAGAGAGGAGAGACAGCCAGGAGAGAGAAGAGAGACAGCCAGAAGAATGAGCAAGGAGAGACAGCCAGGAGAGCGAGGAGAGACAGCTGGGAGGATGAGCAAGGAGAGACAGCCAGGAGAGAGAGGAGAGACAGCCGGGAGGATGAGCAAGGAGAGACAGCCAGGAGAGAGAGGAGAGACAGCCAGGAGAGCGAGGAGAGACAGCCAGGAGAGCGAGGAGAGACAGGCAGGAGAGCGAGGAGAGACAGCCCGGAGGATGAGCAAGGAGAGACAGCCAGGAGAGCGAGTAGAGACAGCCAGGAGGATGAGCAAGGAGAGACAGCCAGGAGTGCGAGGAGAGACAGCTAGGAGAGAGAGAGCGAGGGAGGTTTTTTTTCCGTTGGTAGATCTCATGTAGCTCGTCATTTAAAAAGTAGATCTTAACACAAAAATGATGGGCACCCCTGTTCTAATCCATCTCATTATATTAAAAATTTTGCAACATTCCTAAAGCACTGACTGCTGCGGACGTAGATACAACACACATACAAACCCAATGTGAGAAGAACTCTACACTCCTGACACAAGTATGGCAACATACAAAACCCTTCCCGGGGCTTTGGCATTGAGTATTGTCACAAGAATAGTAGCTTTGCTGAGGGGGATTTCATATATCGTATAACTAATCCCGTGATTGGGTAGGGGGGTGGCGCTATATCTGTGTATGCTGCCGTGCTGCAGTTTCAGGAAAGGAAAATTCAGATTTTGCTAAGCGGTGTGTTTTCCTTTGAAGTGTGTGTTGCAGCATCACAAACTATGCCAGCTTACACTACACAAACATTTGAAGCCCCTCCAAAGACCTATCCTCCTCTCCAGCTCGTGGGGGTGCTCTTTCTTCCGGCATCTATTCCTCCCATACATTGCAATGGTTTGTGGCAATTTATTTATTTTCCTACCAATGGAGCTTAATCATAGAGCAGCCTTCAGGACTAGCCAAAGCCAAAAAGCTACAACACTGCAGATGGGCTGGATGAGCCATGACTATGCACATACATATCCTGTAACATAATATAAGGAACCTTTTAGACCTCGAGAAGAGTAGCAGAAGAGTAGCAGGGGTTCCTTGGAAAACGTTCCACTTGTAATAATGAGTACCTACATGTCCGCCCTCGAAGTTACATAGTTACATAGTATTTGAGGTTGAATAAAGACACAGGTCCATCAAGTCCAACCTATAGCGTGTATGTGTGTATGGTCCTACTGATGTGTGCGTATGTATAGGTCCCTGTGTGTTCTCAATCTTTAGGGTACTTGTACCCATGTATATTACGGTCCCTTAGGCCCGCCTAGCTTCCTGATTGGCTGGAAAGCCGGCACCATGCTCTCTCGTCACTTGGTGACAAGGGAGCATGGAACCAACTTCCCGGCCAATCAGGAAGCCGAGAGGGCAGGTCATTACCCGTCCCCCGGCTTTATGATTGGCTGGGAAGCCAGCTTCATGTTCCCTGGTGACGAGGGATCATGAAGCCAGCTTTCTGGCCAATCAGGAAGCTGGGCAGCGTGTAATGACTCTCCATCCAGCTTCCTGATGCCGGAAGTCCCGGTATCGGGATAGGCATCGGGAGCAGTTGGGCGAGTACTCGCTCAAATACTTGGTCTCCGCACCGATACTAGTATCGGTATCGGCGCATCCCTACCTTGAACCATATAGTATATTTCCACAGAAAACTGGTCAAATCATGTGTTTATGGAGCTGGCTTTGTGCACAGGGGACAGTCATGGTGGAACAGAAAAGGGTCTTCACTAAACCTTCACAAGGATGGAAGAGCACAATTGTCTACAACGTCTTTGTATGTTAATAGTCCTTCACCGGATGCACCTGAACTCCATCATTTGCAGGGCTGTTCTTATACTTTTGGCCATATACAGTATATATTTCCACAGTCATGGCGGTATAGTAAGGGGTCTTCCACATAATATTACAACAAGGTTGGAAGAGACAATTGTCTACCATATCTTTGTATGCTGTACTATTAATTGTCCTTCACTGGATACACCTGAACTCCATCATCTGGAGGGCTGTTCTCATACTTTTGACCAGAGATGCACCAATACCGTTTTTTTGGTATCGAGTTCCAGGACCGACATTCTTTGTCCGAATACCGATACCTGAAGTCCCAATACGGAAGCTGGGCGGCGTGTAATGACTCTTGATTAGCCGGGAAGCCATCTCCATGTCCCTTGTCACCAGGCAAATCAGGAAGCCAGGGGGTGGTTAATGACTCCACCTTTAGGCGATCCTTAAAAAAAACATCTCTTCAGGGAAGCCGATCTCATCTCAGCATAACTGCCTTTTACTTCCTCCAATAACTCAACCTAAACAATTATTACCTTTTGTATCACTTGCCCCTCCTACTAGATTGTAAGCTCTCACGAGCAGGGCCCTCCTAACCCTATTTTACTGAAACTGTATTGTATTGTAAATTGTATTGTAACTGTACCGTCTCCTCCATTTTTGTAAAGCGTTGCGCAAATTGTTGGCGCTATATAAATCCTGTATAATAATAATTTAAAAAATAATAATGACTGATTGGCCAGCTTCCCAACGAATCAGGAAGCTGGCCATAGTCATGGTAGAACAGAAAAGGGTTCTGGAGGAAGGTTAAGTAACACCACCTTCGGATCAAACGGTAGCGTCTTACCTATCAGGCTAGCCAAGAAGTCCAGTACACGGTACCAAAAGGCCTGCGCTGTGGGACAGGACCACCAGGTGTGTATATAGGAACCCACTTCTCCACAATCTCGGAAGCATTCCCCCGTATGTCCTGGCACGAATGCCCGCATACGACTTGGGACAAGGTACCAGCGATAGAGTAGTTTGTAGTTGGTCTCTAGTGCGGTCGCATTCCGGGAGCTAGATTTGGTAATTTCCCATATAGTTTGCCAGTCAGCTTCATCAATGGGGTAACCGAGGTCTCTCTCCCAGGCAGATATATAGGTGTGTGGTTTAGTAGTGAGGTAGGCTAGTAGACGGCTGTGATCTTTTATTGCCCAGTCCGAGTGAAATTCCAACATATCTCTGCTAAGCCTTTTATGGCTGTCGTAATTAAAGGCATGGCATTAGGCCCTCCATATATTACGAGTGGACAATTGATATCAACAAGCAGGTCTCGGGAGATGCCGTGACCCCGGTGACCCTCGCCTTCTCTCTAAAAGTCATAAAACCTGAGTTGGAAAATCAAGTTACATTTTATTAATTTGGAATTGGGCGGTGATAGGTAAACTAAAAGTTCATCCTCCGCCTGCTTTCCCGCCCCAACCCTGCCTAGGGGCTGGCTCCGGGACACCCTCCAATAGGGGCTTATAAAATATTCTGTGTTGGCAACGAGAGTGGCTCTTGGTTTTAAACATCATCGAGGAACTAGAAGTCTTAACATCGCAGAAGAGTTCGCCTTTAATCTTTGGACATTATCTGCTGGAAGTCGGCTTGAAGAAGAGCCCGGCAGACTTCCACTTTGCTTCTTGGACTCTGAACTCTGTCAGAACTCACAATTCCAGGACTGTTGAGTATTCTTCTTTTATTCCCTTTTATTTTGCTGTGGTATATATATTGTGTCTCTTTTTATTAAATCTTTCTCTGTATATTTTCTGCACCGTTTCTTTTATTAAAGGACGATCTTAAAAATCGTTAAGCTTATCTCTACGCTCTAAATACAAACTTAAAGTATCCTTGCTCTCTGAAGAGCGCTACTGTATAGTGACTCCTGTCATATTCCTGTCTGAGAGGACAGCGGCATCACAGGCATTGTTTAAGTGTTTAAATTGTCGCAGCATTTGCTGGGCACGGTTTGTGTTCCGAAAAACACATGGTGGCAGTGGAAGTTTGGTGGGTAAAGGGTTAACTGCGGAGTAAACCAACCCTGGTGACGATCGCTCTCAGTCTGCTGGCCTGAGATTGTGTCCCGCGAGCTGGGAAATCTCTGCGCAGGGTGAGGCTGAGAGTGCTATCGCCACGTCCTTGTGACGCTCACGCTCGGTTCAGACTTGTGTATGGTCACGTGGGATTGACGTACAGCGGGTCTGGGTCGGGCGTACGTCACAGAGACAAGTGTCTGAAATGTATTTGTATGATGTAGCAATAACGGAACCCTTTATTTGAATGACTGGAACTCAACCATTTGAAGAGGGATCCACATAAACTTTAGCCATATACCATAGTGCAGTGGTTCTCAACCTGCCTGTGTAACCTCAGGACCCACATTTGTCCTCGTTCATTAAGTCGTGACCCAAGCCGCACTACAATGGAACGTATGGCATTGTGGTACCGCATGTCCCGGTGCGGGCGATCGAACTGTGGGTGGGAGGTGCTTTTGGAGGGCCATTAAAATGAATGGCAATGCAACACAGCTCCCACACCAGAATGCGCGGTAGGTGTGATTGTGTGGTACATTGTGTTAATCGCATGGGACTGTGATTAACGCAATGTACTAGTGTAAACGGGCCCTCAAAAACATTGACAGACACACACAACCACAACCACAATCTCACAGACATTCTCACACACACATACACAAGCACCAAAAAAATATTTTTTATTTATTTCCCTTTTTTTAAGATCCACCCAGTCTCCCTACCTTACGAGAACTGGAGTGGACACTCAGCCTGGGGTCCAGTGTGGGCTGCTGTGCTGTGACGGAGCTCCATCCATATGTGCATTGCTTGTACAGCTCCCTTGTGTGCCCTGTAGAGGTGTCAGGAACCAGAATGTGACGTCACTCCGGTCCAGGCACCTCTATAGGACACCTGAGGGAGCTGTAAGCAATGCACGTATGGATGGAGCTTCCTCGCGGCCATAGCCCCAGCCCGCCCCACCTCAAGCTGACACTCGGCGCCGGGCAGCATATTTTGAATGGCTGCTTGGTGGGAGAACGGACAGTGCTGCGCTAGGGGGAGGCTGAGGAGCCTCTCACCTAGAAAAGTGGAAGGCTTGCATTGACCCACTGAACACGGGGTCGCGACCCACAAGTTGAGAACCAAGGCCATAGTGTATCCTTGCTCTTGTTTTTTTCCTATTATATCCAATAATACACAAAAACATCTCCTCCAGCCCTCTGCATTGGAAGCAAAAAACTACTTATCAGAATGTTCTTGTAGCAGCTAAACTGAATGAGAGATATCCTTCACACATCCAATGTAAAGTATTACTAATAGTCTATCAGTCAGGGAGTACACCGAGCATGAATAGCTCTCACGGTAATTCAGTGTCACCAGCGATGGATCCAACTTACTAGATACTTATGTTCATTTCTCTATACTAACGTATCAATAGTCCGGCACGTCCCAGGTACAGCGCAGAGCTGATTGTGATTTTGCCCGGGACGTGCCGGACTATTGATACATTAGTATAGAGAAATGAACATAAGTATCTAGTAACAGTTGGATCCATCGCTTGTGACATTGAGTCATTGTTCCAGCTATTCATGCTCGGTGTACTCAGTGACTGATAGACTACTTATGGGAGACCATTAGATCCAATGAATGAAAATTGCTGCAACTAGCTAATGACAGCGAAATCTAAGAGCATTGTTGGAAAATGGCGACCTTCCCCAAGTGCTGAAATGACAGCGTAACTAGACCCAAGAACAAGAATAAAGTATAATGCGGCTTTACAGTCCTTGGATGTGGTGGCTGCATTGCTTTTTTGGGGGGTGGGGGTGGGGGGGTTTCCCCTTTATTTTCACCTGCTGATCCTGAGGGTAACACACTTCCCAGGTTGGGAACGCTCACTCACCGCACGGGAAGCCGGGTTATATGGAGGCTGTAGATGGTCAGAGACTGCAGACATACTACAGGAGATGGTCAGAGACTGCAGACAGAATAGAGGAGGTGGTCAGAGACTGCAGACATACTACTGGAGATGGTCAGAGACTGCAGATATACTACAAGAGATGGTCAGTGACTGCAGATAGAATACAGGAGATGGTCAGAGGCTGCAGACATACTACAAGAGATGGTCAGAAACTGCAGCTATACAACACTAAATAGTCAGAGACTCCAGACCTACTACTGGAGATGGTCAGGGACTGCAGATATACTACTAGAGATGGTCAGTGACTGCAGATAGAATACAGGAGATGGTCAGAGACTGCAGATATACTACATGAGATGGTCAGTGACTGCAGACATACTACAGGAGATGGTAAGAGACTGCAGACATACTACAGGAGATGGTCAGAGACGGCAGACATACTACAGGAGATGGTCAGAGACGGCAGACATACTACAGGAAATGGTCAGAGACTGCAGCTATACTACAGGAGATGACCAGAGACCGCAGACATACTACAGGAGATGGTCAGAGACTGTAGATATACCACAGGTGGTGATCAGAGACTGCAGACATGCTATCAGACATTGTGGCGGCTGGGGACATGCTTCAAGAGACAAGACTGGAGACAGGTTACTTGAGACTGCTAGAGATCACTGCTATCACAGCCTTCCCACAAACCCACCCTTCCACTGTTACGCTCCCCGTAGCCCCCTTGCACAAGGGCCACATGCAGCTCCTGGGCCATGCGTTGGGCACCATGACGTTAGATTTGTATTCTATGCTGAACTACAAAATACATAAAAAAATATCTCAGAATCAAAAACAAATCTAAACAGCATAAAAAATGATTCCCGATGCCTAACGGCTTTTATAATGAGTCCTCGTTAGGAGATTTCCTATACATTATATTAATGACCCGTAGCTTCCAGAGCCATAACTGCCATCCCGCTAATGATGCGCCATATATTGTTACGCGTTTTGTGAGGCACGCGGCGGCCTCCGAAGTGATTAACCGCCCTTTCATGTGAGATGTTATAACAAAAGCCCTTCACCGCTAATTATCTCCTTCCCCCTAATTAATTCTCCGGGTCTAATGAATAAAAAATTGAAATTCCGTTTCTTTTCGGATCCAAACAGATAAATCCAAAGACTTCCATGCGACTTGAGAGATGTATAGCGCGTGTTGAGCTAATGACGTTATTTTTATAATAATTGCTTTTAATTAGAATCGCACATTTGCAGGGTGGAAATTAATTTCGGAGGGCTCGGCGCGTTTAAAGGGTCGTTAACCTCAAAAATGGGAAATTTCAGATATGAATTGTGGGATGAAATACGCCAGCTGGCGCCAATTCGCTTTGCTATAAAGTATCGCCTGATGTATAAAGCTTCCGTCCAGCGTAAAGCTGTGCGACTGCCGTTTTCACAGAATTGCTGCCACTAGATGGCGCCGAGGAGCATAGGAATGTAGAGCTTTATGCCGGGTGAGCCCCAAAGTACACTATGTTACCAAAAGTATTGGGACGCCTTTACACGCACTTGAACTTTAATGGCATCCCAGTCTTAGTCCGTAGGGTTCAGTATTGGGTTGGCTCCGCCCTTTGCCGCTATAACAGCTCCGCCCCTTCTGGGAAGGCGTCCATAAGGTTTAGGAGTGTGTCTATAGGAATGTTGGACCATTTGTGAGGTCAGGTATTCGCAGGGGCTCGCAGTCTCCGCTCTAATTCATCCCAAAGGTGTTCTATGGGGGTGAGCTCAGGACTCTGTGCGGCCGGTCACGTTCCTCCCCCCCAACCTCCCCCATCCATGTCTTTATGGACCTTGCTTTGTGCACTGGTGCACGGTCATGTTGGAACAGGAAGGGGCCGTCCCCAAACTCCTCCCAAGGAGAAGGTGGGAGCATGAAATTGTCCAAAATGTCTTGGTGTGCTGATGCCTTAAGAGTTCTCTTCACTGGAACTAAGGGGCCAAGCCCAACCCCTGAGGAACAACCCCCCCCCCCCCATAATCTCCCCTCCACCAACCTTTACACTTGGCACAATGCAGTCAGGCAAGTACCGTTCTCCTGGCAACCGCCAAACCCAGACACATCCATCGGATTGCCAGACAGAGAAGCGTGATTCATCACTCCAGAGAACACGCCTCCACTTCTCTAGAGTCCAGTGGCGGCGTGCTTTACACCACGGCATCCCACGCTTTGCATTGCACTTGGTGATGTGCGGCTTGGATGCAGCTGCTCGGCCATGGAAACCCATTCCATGAAGCTCTCTACGCACTGTTGTTGTGCCAATCTGAAGGCCGCATGGAGTTTGGAGGTCTGTAGCTATTG
>NW_017306853.1:872152-884912 GCF_000935625.1 Nanorana parkeri | reverse complement strand
CAGACAGAGAAGCGTGATTGGTCACTCCAGAGAACACGTCTCCACTTCTCTAGAGTCCAGTGGCGGCGTGCTTTACACCACGGCATCCCACGCTTTGCATTGCACTTGGTGATGTAAGGCTTGGATGCAGCTGCTCGGCCATGGAAACCCATTCCATGAAGCTCTCTACGCACTGTTGTTGTGCCAATCTGAAGGCCACACCAAGTTTGGAGGTCTGTAGCTATTGACTCTGCAGACAGTTGGCGACTTCTGCGCGCTGTGCGCTTCAGCATGCGCTGACCCCGCTCTGTCATGTGACGTGGCCGACCATTTCCTGGCTGAGTTGCTGTTGTTCCCAGTTGCTTCCACTTTGTTATAATCCCAGTAACAGGTGACCGCGGAATATTTAGTAGCCAGGAAACGTCACGGAACTCCTGAATCCAATGATTTAGAGGTGGAGGGGCCCAATACTTTTGGCAATGTAGTGTAGTGTAAATAGCCAACAGGGCTATTTAAGGCTGAGACACCTAGACCTCCCTGCTG
The DNA here is from genome assembly GCF_000935625.1 of Nanorana parkeri. Classification (NCBI taxonomy): domain Eukaryota; kingdom Metazoa; phylum Chordata; class Amphibia; order Anura; family Dicroglossidae; genus Nanorana; species Nanorana parkeri. The sequence continues at coordinate 884,390 of NW_017306853.1, read as the reverse complement.
ACTGATCTTCAGCCGTACCCCTGCTCCTGAAACCTGTGAACGTGTTTGATCATCGGCTACTGACCCGGCATCACTCCCTTTATCATACGACAATACTCAAGCCCAATGATTGGCTGCTAGATCCCAGTACTGTTACATGGATTTGTCAAGGTGGCAATGTCTCTTTAAGAAGTCCTAGGATAGAAAATCTCCACGACGCAGCAAGTCTCCCCAAACAACGTTTTCAGGATTTCAGGAGATCATATTGGATACTTTCTCGATCGGCAACATAAGATCAATACATCTCCTTTAAAACACAGCGTGCGCGAAAGAAAACTTCATTTTAATGAATGTTCAAAGGATCGCCTTCTACTCATTAGCAGGAACCTCGCAAATACAGGCCGCTCTAAATGTCTCTCCCGTACGACTCAAAATTACAGACAAATTAGGTTGTGATTTAAATTTCGGGCAATTTGGAAGTCTCCGGAGGAGAAGCAATTATCTGCTTTATGTAAAGTAATCACAGCTCCTCGTACTGCGTTCATGCTGAAAAAAATCCAAAAACATGACATGCTAATAGTGGAATTTTGTCAAGGTCGTTTTTTGTTTTTTTTCTCTTCGTACATCAAACTCCCCGTCAATAAGTCCATTAGGGGACAAGTTGGAGAGATCTTTTTTTTTTTTTTTTCTTAGCATGTCAATTTTTTATTTGGCAAAATTACAGGTGAAACTCGAATAATTAGAATATCGTGCAAAAGTAATTGCAGTAAGTGCTGCAAAAGGGGTCCAAACCAAGAACTGAGTACATATGCATGCTTGTACTTTTCAGAGGTCCGATATTGTTCTATGTACAATCCTTGTTTTATTGATTGCATGTAATAATCTACTTTTTTGAGGTTGTGGATTTGGGGTTCTTGGGGTTTTCATGAGCTGTGCGCCATAATCATCACAATGATGACAAATCACGGCTTGAATTATCTTGCTTTGCATGTAATGAGTCTCTCTCATATATTAGTTTCACCTTTTAAGTTGCATTAGTGAAATAAATGAACTTTGCACGATATTCTAATTATTCGAGTTTCACCTGTACATAACATAAGGTAATTGACAGTAGATTACAATAAGTTTTGTGGTTGTACAGTAGAACTAAACAGTAATGGCATTAATGACAGCCTACCAAGTGTAGGTTTAGATATCACTTAAAAGAGAACAAAGTATGAAATAAACCATAGGTAATAATAAAAACTTCTAACAGACAATATTTATCATGACTAATATCAGGTCTACGTGTATATAAATTCACAAATTCCACCAAGCAAGTGAGCTGCAGTCGATAAGCAAAAAGTTGTTAGTTAATGATAAGGATAAGGGTGAGGGTGTTCAGGGGATAAGAGTTACAATAACAATTCGTCTCGTCTCAGGGGACCGAATATGCTCGTGAGTGATTGATGATACGGAGAGTGTCAAAGGACGTTAAGAGCACCTAGCGTATTAGTAAGTTTGGCGTTGAGGAACCATGTGGAATTTTGAAAGATGCACATAACATCACGTAATTGTTCTAGGGGTAGTTCTGAGGTCAAATAAGCGGACCACGTGTCAAAAAATACTGTAGTACGATGCATATTACATTTCGTATCCAATTTATCCAATAGCATAGATGAGAGAGATGATCTTTAAGCGGACCTTCACACTCAAAAATCAGATTCTACGAACGCATCCCTCTATGCAGGGCCGGATTTCCCACAAGGCCAACCAAGGCACGGCCTAAGGGCAGCAGGGAGTAGAGGGGCAGCAGGGGTGTGGGATTCCTATCTCCCGATCAGGGGCGTAACTAGAAATCACACGCGAGGACGGCTCTCAGATCTTGGCGGGCCCCCTATTGTGATTTCACTTATTATTCCCAGGACCGGATCTGAGTTTAGGAAATGCTGAGTTATGAATTAAAGTGGACCTGTCACAAACCTAAACGTGAAGGGAACCTATCATGAGAGAATGACGAAGACTGACCTATGATCGATCACTGTCCACAACAGGGGCGTAACTAGAAATGACAGGGCCCCATAGCAAAATCTTGTATGGGGCCCTGTGATTTCTAGTTACACCCCTTGAAGAGCCCACTTGAGATCCCACACAGCCCACCTGAGGGTGACCCTGCAGAGCCCACCATAGACTCTCTATGGTGGGTTCTGCAGGGTCACCCTCAGGTGGGTTGGTCACACTCCTTACCTGTCCGCTTCTTCTTCCTCTGTCGCTGGCCCCGCCTCCTGCTCCGTCACCGTCCCCGCCTCCTTCTCTGTTGCTGACCCCCTGGGCCCCACCTCCTCCTCCCCTGCCAGGTCCAGCCTCCTCCTCCACCGCCGCTGCTGGCTCTCATTTACTCATGTATCACTTTCCTATGAAGCGTTCGGCGATGTATCTCGGTGACGATAGTGCGATCACACACACCTTGTCCCGGTAGCTGCGCTGTTTATAAACACCGTGTCACTATTTTCCTTTCTAGGTGATAAAGAATTGCGTTGTTTGTGTAGCCGCGTGGTGGGATGTGACACGTTCCTCGAGTAGCAGCGACGCGGCCACACCTTGTTGACAGTAAAGGTGAAGATAATTACCTTGTATCTAATCTGGAGGTGTCTACTATTGACACAAACCGTTCAATAACATAAACAGGAAATTCAAGTGTAAGTACATAGGTGTGACAGCCACGGAGCTGATGATGCTTGTGGTCGTTGTTGACACATAGGTTGACACTGGTGTATCCCTACTTAAACATATCATGCATTGCTGGGACTTGTAGTCCTACATAATTGGAGCTATTCTGCATTGTTGTATAATCATCAAGTCCCAGCAATACATTATAATAAAAATCAGCACTACACACACTTCCCCGCGCCCCCCCTTCCAATTGCAGACTTACCTTCCCTCTCCTGCAGGGCCCTCTTCCTTGTATCGGTGGCCAGGGGGCGGGGCTAAGAGGAGAGGGTCCTCACAAAACAGAATGTGCTGCCCGGCGGTGCCTGCAGCAAATTCCGCGTGACCAGTGACAGCCTCTCCATCCCTGCCGCACAGCTGCCCGTACATGCTGCGTGTGGCTGTGCGGCAGGGAAGGAGTGGCAATTTCTCGGGGGGTCCTCTTCTTCCTCGCCGCCTCCCCCCCCCCCAAGTGGCGGAACGCTAGGGCCCGGTTGGAATTGCGACCCTGGTAGTTCCGCCAGTGTTCAGTGGGTCACAGCATGCCTTCCACTTTTCTAGGTGAGAGGCTCGTCAGCTTCCCCCTTGCTGTGCCGAGTGTCAGCTTGAGGTGGGGTGGGATGGGGCTATGGCCGCGAGGGTGCTCCATTCATACGTGCATTGCTCACAGCTCCCTCACGTGTCCTGTACAGGTGCCTGGACCGGAGTGATGTAACATTCTGTCTCCTCCGGCACCTCTACAGGACATACAAGGGAGCTTTACAAGCAATGCACATATGGATGGAGCTCCATCACAGCATAGCCTGTGTGATTAACGCACCTTACCACGCAAGCGCACCTACCACGCATTCTGGTGTGGGAGGTGAGTTGCATTGCCATATCATTTGAATGGCACCCCAAACGCACCTCCCCACCCACAGTTCAATCGCCTGCACTGGAAACGCACGGTACCGCAAAGCTGCGCTTTCCAGTACGGTGCGACTTGGGTCACGGCTTAATGACCGAGGACAAATGTGGGTCCTGAGGATATACAGGTTGAAAAACCCTGGTGTAGAGGAAAAAGAACGAATGTTCTCAGTATATTTTCTTTTCAGGTCGAATGTAATATAATGTAAATCTGCACAATGGCCACTAGATGGAGTGGAGGAGCATAGATTAGACTATAACTACATATCACACAGATGTAAATGAGCGCCATATTAAACAGTGGCTAGCCTGGGTGCTTGAGTCAGCATATGTTAAACTACGTAGGTGTGAATGGGCCCTCAGAGTTGTTGAAGGCCACGGAAAACCTTTTTGGTGTATGGTATAGTATACAATAGATACACTGCCACTTGTTTGCTGTGCAATAAAGTTATTTCATATAAACGCTAATAATCCACTCAAGTCTCAGTCCCAATGCATGCATGGGGGTCATAATAGTGTCATAAATCCCTATATTGTCCCCGTTCAGCCACTCAGACTGCAGCCCACAACCATGACAGTGATTCATTGGACAGCAGTGGCGTAACAATCACCATATGGGGCCCGGGGCACAGGGGGGCCCGGCCAGATGCCGTGCGGGTCGCTATGGGATCCTCTGCTGGTGGCTTTCACTGGCGGCTGACGAAGAACACGCGTTCCTCTCCACAGAGTCAATGAGACCCAGCAGCGGCGGTGGAGCAGTCTGGACCCGGCAGTGGAGGAGGAGGCGGTACCCGTGGTCGGCAGCAGGGGAGGAGGCGGGGCCCGGTGACGGAGAAGGAGGCGGGCCCGGCGACGGAGGAGGAGGAGGCGGGGCCCATCAGCGACGGTGGAGGAAGAGGAGGCGGACAGGTAAGTAGTGCGACCAGCCCACCTGAGGTTGACTCTGCAAAGCCCACCATAGAGAGTCCATGCTGGGCTCTGCAGGGTCACCCTCAGGTGGGCTGTGTGGGATCTCAAGTAGGCTCTGCAAGGGGTGTAACTAGAAACCACGGGGCCCCATATAAAATTTTGCTAAGGGGCCCTGTCATTTCTAGTTACGCCCCTGTTGTGGACAGTGATCGATCATAGGTCAGTCTTCGTCATTCTCTCATGATAGGTTCCCTTCACGTTTAGGTTTGTGACAGGTCCACTTTAATTCCTAACTCAACATTTCCTAAACTCAGATCCGGTCCTGGGAATAATAAGTGAAATCACGATAGGGGGCCCGCCAAGATCTGAGAGCCGTCCTCGCGTGGAATTTCCAGTCATTTTGCTAGAAAGTGAAAAGAAGTAATGAGATTTTGTGACTCGGAGCGAGGTGTCCTAGATGTGTTCATGAGATCCTATCTGGATCCGCTCCCCAGTGTTCTCCATAATGTTCTCTGCGATTGTTCAGCCGCTGAAAAGGAGAACATTTGAATATTCTGACAAGAGCGACTTCAATGAAACATGATCAGAGTTAAAGAGAACTAGTCATGGTTGGTCTGATGCAAGAATCTTGGGGCTCATTATAACACCTGCAGAGCATAGCGCATTGATAACAAGGCCTATGTGTCTATCACGTACCTGGTAGAGAACCGAGTAGTGAGGAGGCCTCCTTTGCAACTCTTGTCCCGCACCCCTGAGAGTGGTGACAGGGAGTGAGAGGACAGAGAGCAGCAGCGGTTGCCAGCGGGTGCAGGGCACAGCGCCTGAGTGTGTCCGAAGCTGGTCTCCAAGTAAGCAGGTGTAGATGCAGCTGGGAAGACCGCCAGGAACTGGAGCAGGACGAGGTCAGGCAGGCCAGGGTCAATACCGATCGGACTGCGAAGTACAAGGCGGCAGGCAGAAGAGGAGTCAAGGAGCAAGCAGAGGTCAGGGGCGGCAGCAGTCAGGCGTAGTCAAGGAGATCCGGGTCAGGCAACAGAATACTGGAACAGGCAGAAGCACAGGAACACACACACAGGGGCTGAAAGACCACCCAGCAATGATCCATAGGACTGGCAGGTTTAAATAGGGTTATCAATCCAGAGAAGCTGCATCACTTCCTGTGCGGCCCGTTGAGCGCGCATGAGCAATAGCGCCCATTTCCCGCAAATGCGGAAAACAGGCGTACGCGAATGCGCAGAAACATCCGCACGGCCAGGTATAGTCTTACAGTGTCCTTTTTTTGAGCCTGCGTGGTGCAGATGAATGCAGCTACTTCCCTACAATATGTTACAGTACCTCCAGGATACGGGTATCCACAGCCATGGGCATGAATCATCCAGGCCATCTGCCATGTGTTGCTGCCTGGCACCAATTACTCTCATGCCTGCCACCTGCCTCGACCGCTGCCTGACACCGGCTACTCTCTTGCTGGTCGCCTGCCTCGATCTCTGCCTGACACCGACTACTCTATTGCCTGCTGCCTGCCCTCAACCTCTGTCTGACACCAACTACTCTATTGCTTGTAGTCTGGCTCAACCTCTGCCTGACCGACTACTCCCTTAACTGGTGCCTACCTCGACCTCTGTTTGACATTAACCAATGTCTTGCCTACTGCCTACCTAGACCTCTGCCTGACATCAACTACTCCCTTGCCTGCTGCCTTCCTCGACCTCTGCCTGACACCAACTACTCTATTGCTTGTAGTCTGCATTGACCTCTGCCTGACACTGACTACTCTCCTGCCTGGACACTTCCTGGACACCACCCTTGCTAACTGCTTCCATCTTGTCCCCTCAATGTAGCCAGCTAGCTCTTGCAACCCCCCTCCCAGTGGTTCAAACCTAAGGTCAGCAACTTGTTATTGACTAGAAGCCCAGGGGCCACTAGGTCTCCAGCCCATCGCTCTTTGAAGGGCGCTCTGGGCATTGGTCAGCCCATAGACTCCACCCCTTGCGGGAACCCGCATCACCTTCCAGGGATGTCAACTGTAACACATTGTCATAGTTTGGAGGTGTGACCCAGAAGGAAGAGATATGTGTAATATGATAGAGGTGGAGAGTGATGTCACTGTGGGTGTGGCCTAAGAGCAGGCAAACCCCGAGCTTCACTATAAACCACACAAAGTGATGATGTAAAAACTGTGCTGCGTTTCCGACGAACAGGTCATCATAAAAGGTCACATGCGTTTCGGAGGCCGTCAAACGAAAGGACGTTCCGATTCCTTATAACAAAAAACAGTTTTAACTTTGTTTTTGAAAGTTGGAATGAAGAGTTCCCCTTTATACCGGTTGCAGAATGCCAATGAGTACGTGCGGCGTGATATTTACTCAGAGCCCGGAAGACAGTTTTTAATTTAGACGCCTTTTATAAGATTAGATCTAAATTTGGAAAACACAACAACACAACGTGATGCGTCGGGATGTGTTATTCCGGGGAAGCGAGGAGTGACTGCGCGATGACTCAAGAAAAATATTTAGCTACAAATACAAACACGTCGTTCCCTTGGCCAACATCTGCTCCCGACCCGCGGCTTCCGACGACAAGCAGATATTTCACCCAAAGGTACATTGTATCCCACTGTACCATCAGGGTAATGGGCCCGTGCCCCTTCCCAAGCAGATGGTGGTCCTGGATGACGCCCGAATAAAGTTGGCATCATCCTTCTGGAGAGGAAAGCACATGAAGGCATTGTCAGAGGTAGTAGTGTGATCTCTGTGAGGTGATACATAAATAAACCTCTGCAGGGTCTCAGGGGGGCTGTGCAGGATTTACCAAGGGGCTCTGCCATAGCCCCCGCAGAGCCCACCACAGACTCTGCACAGCCCCCCTGAGACCCTGCAGACTGCAGGATCTGTGAGGGGCTTTGCACTGTCTCAGGGGGGCTTTGCAGGATCCGTGGTGGGCTCTGTGGGGTCTATGGTGGGCAGGGCTCACCACAGTTCCTGCACAGCCCCCCTGAGACCCTGCAGACTGCAGGATCTGTGAGGGGCTTTGCACTGTCTCAGGGGGGCTTTGCAGGATCCGTGGTGGGCTCTGTGGGGTCTATGGTGGGCAGGGCTCACCACAGTTCCTGCACAGCCCCCCAGAGACCCTGCAGTCTGCAGGGTCTCAGAAGAGCTGTGCAGGACTCTGTCCAACGTAGATCCCAGAGATCCCAACACTGATCCTGCACAGCCCACCCGAGACTCTCAGGTGGGCTCTGCAGGGTCCCTTTAGCAACTGTGTGATCCTCTTACCTGCTGCTTGTTCCCCGGCCTCCTCCACCGCTGGACTGGTGCTGCACGACCCGGCCTCCTTCGCAGCCCGGTGGCTCTTTGGTGACCCGGCTTCCTACAGCGTGACGGCGCCCTGGCCCGGCCTCTACCCAATCACTTTGTTGCCCCGGCTTCGCTCCGCCCCCTCCTGCTGCTCCATCTTGCCCCCTCCTGCTGCTCCGCCTCCTCTGCTTCTTCCGCCTGCTCTACCACCGCCTCCTCTCGCCTCCTTGCCGACTCCTTTGCGTCTTGCGACTCCTTTGCTGCCGCCTCCTCAGTCCGACTGCCTAACTGTTTTGGGGGTGGCATTTTTGCCGCCCCTCTGAAAACTGCGGCCCAAGGCAAACACCCTCAGAACAGGAATAGATGGGAAATCTTCCAATGGGGACACTAGTTCTGGTGACCCTGCCAGGGATTGCCCTCTCTTTGGAGGGATTTCCTCTCACTTCCTGTTGTGACTATCGGACAGGAAATAAAGGGAAGTTACCTCAATGGGACAAAGATGGCAAGAAAAAGCCAATGGGATTATAACCTTTCCTTACGCTATCCAAAACTAGAAAAAAAAGCTGTTTTTATTTAATTCTAAACGGAGGACCAGTAAAGGCTTTTTGGATAATTTCGGGTGGCGTAGTCTTTTGCTGTTTCACGGGCATATATTGAGGCTGGGCATACTTGGTATCCATATATTGTACTTGACTCAAAGAGTTTTTGTGCTCTAAAATTAATTTGAGTATTTTTTTTAATACAGATTTGATAAAAAGTAGCGTAAATATTAGGGATGCACCGATATATCGGCCGCCGAAAAATATTGGCCGAAAATGGCACTTTTGGCTAAATGCAGAAAGTGCCATTTTTGTGCCGATACGTGATGTGATAGCCGGCCTATCCTCCCACACCGCTCAGCCTCCTATCACAGTCCGGCAGAGCGGTGTGGGGGCGGAGACAGCGCTGTCACAGGAGGCTGAGCTCTCCTACCGCACCGCTCGCTCAGCCTCCTGTGACAGCGTGTCAGAGAGGAGAGCGGGTACAAGCAGTCAGTGATCAGTGATCGCCGAGTGTTTGTAGATAATTGAGGACAGAGAATGGTTACTATATTGTCAATTATGAATGAATGGGAAGTGATCTACATCACATCCACATCACTTCCTGTTCATTCATGATTGTGGTTATAGTAAACATACTCTGTCCTCATGTTATGAATGAACCGCAACACTCAGTATAGAGGCTTCCTGTTAATTGATAACGGGGGGCTGCAGAAAAAGAGATTGAGGACTCTGTGAGTCAATGAGGACTTTGTGTCCTCAATCTCTTTTTCTATTTTAAAAGGGAAATATCAAGGGTCCAGAATCCCTAATATTTCCCAGAAGCCCTTTAAAAAATAAAATGCAAGTAAAAAATAAAAATATTTAATAAAAAATGAATAAATAAATAAATATTAAAAAAAAAAGTTTATCAAAAATAAATCAAATATTAAAAATGTTTAAAAAATTAAAAAAAAGATTTTCGATTTCGGCCTGACAATTTTTTTTAATTTCGGTTTCGTTTCGGATTTGAAATTTCCATTTCGGTGCACCTCTAGTAAATATTTTGTTACATATAAAAAAAAATTGTAACCGCCACCATTTTATTCCCCCGTGTTGATGCTTTCAGAAAATATTCATGTTTTTGGGTCTGTAAGTGCGTACTCATGTAAATAATGTCTGTTATAGCACGTGTTCGGAAAATTTAAAAAAATGTGGTCTCGGCTCTAATACGACCGTTGTTTAGTACAAGGCGCTGAGCGCGGTTGTATTCTTTTCAAGGCCTTATCCTATATATTGTGATCCCGGCACAGATATATTCATTCTGTATGATCAGATTCCAGAGTGATTGACAGCTCCTCTTCTATAGTGGTGTCAGCACTGAGGAGGTAACCTTGGCGCTCCCGGCGTCTCTCTCTCTCTCTCTCTCTCAAAAGGTGTAATTGAAGATCATCGCCAGCTAATGATCGGCGCCTAATAACACGGTGTTATGAAGGTAGAGCGACCCTTCACAGTAAGGTCAACAGGCTCTAAAATCCCAGAAAATGTCATTTTACATTTCCCCCGAGTGAAGCTCACCTGAGACTGAGCGCGGCCGCCGTATAATCGAGGACGGAGAGCGCCGCCGAGACGTCACTTGATGAAAAGGGGAAATAATTGCACCTAGTGAGAAGTTACAAAGACTCTCATGAGGCCGCTCTGGACTGAGACAAGTGTTACCTCGGGGTGACCTTGGGGACTTCACATTAATTATATAGGAGAGTTCATAGCAAAGGAAGTTTTTGTCTCTCCCAAAGGAACGCTGTCATTATGTCTGCAGGTAATGAGGATGGAAATGACCCGTAGAAGATTCATTGGTAGAAAAGTCAAGACCATTGTTCCAAGGAAATGTGTATTATCTATTGTGTAATTATTATTTTAGCTTTTAATTTGCAGTTTATTTTCCTTTTTACTCAATTATTTCAATGTATTACTACATAAGTTACATCGATTAAGATTTTTATTATTTTATGTTGCCAATTTTTTTATTCTATTATGAGTTTTTATTTTATTATATTTATTATCTCCTGAACACTTTTGTTCACATAAAGAGTCATAAAAGTTTTACACTTGTCTGGATATACAGGAAATACTAATAACTAAAAATGATCATTATTATTAATGATTGCTAGATTGTGGGTAGTCCCCCTGTGTATGCCTAGTTTTACACCTCTCCCCCTAATTGTATGATTCGACAAAATATAAGAGGTTGTAAGGGTTTCTGGAGGGGTGTAAATGACCGTCCAAGAGAGATATGTAAAGAAATATACAATTTATTACTAATACATGCTTAATTGGTTACATACATGATTCAAATCAATCTTATTAAAAATCAAATCCCTGCAGAGGATACATCGATACATTGATTGTTAACAGCTCTAAAATTCATTTAATTCAACATTTAGATGTAGTTGCATAATTCTAATCAGTTGATAGTTTTTCAAAGCATAGCTTAACTTAATAGGCCCCGACGCGTTTCGCCATAGGCTTCATCAGGGGACCATTCAGGATTAATCATGCCGGGTTGATCTGCAGTATGAGGGAGAAGTGCCCAGGAAGCCAGTCAGGAGCGGGCGGAAAGTAGACCCCCCGTTGCCTCCACTGCTTACTTGGTTTGTCACACCTGGGACCCCAGGGTCCTTGGGGAGGAACCTGATTGCGGTAAAGCGTCGTCCAATTGCAGTCGCCAGTAGTATTAATTCTCTCAGATCAATATTTGTAGTTGGTGTGATTGCTTCTTTCACTCTAGAGTGCAGGGATTAGCCTGTTGCGTCCCATGGCATCCCCGGGGTCCCAGGTGTGACAAACCAAGTAAGCAGTGGAGGCAACGGGGGGTCTACTTTCCGCCCGCTCCTGACTACAGCTCGCGGTATACTGAGACCGCCGCAGCCGGGACAGATCCCCGACAATGCTGTCAAGATCCACCCAGCTGCGTGAGTGACAGCTGGCTCTGCCTATCTAGAGTCAGAGCCAGCTGTACCCGCCCACTCCCCCGTCCGTACCGCCAGTCAGCGCTGGAGGATCGGAGCGGGGAGGGGGGAATCCAGCCCCTCCCCTGTCAAGGCTCTCTGCAGGGAGATGATGGAGAAGTGAGCGAGCGCCGGTATGTGTTCGCTCACTTCCCGATATACTGAGCCGACCTGTGACAGTCTCATTGTCACAGGTCGGCTAGAACTATGAGGATGAGGGAAAAGCACCCCCCCTCCCCCCATAGTTCTCCTTTAAGTGACATCGATTAAGATTTATTTTATTTTTTTGCCATATTATTATTTATTCTATACTGAGTTTTTATTTTATTGTACGACTCCTTATGTGAACGTTTATATATTAATTTCACGTTGAGTCGACCACATAGACATGATTGACCCAACATACAAGAATATAGTTATATATTATGTTTTTTTTATTGTAGCTTTAGGAAGCTTTTAAAAATGTGCCTCTTTAGATCTTTTACTTTATCTTATTCTTTAGCCCCAACGAAGGGAGAATTAGGGGCCCTGAAAAACATTCTCTCATAGACTTTAATAAGGTGCTCTGGACCCAGACAAGGCACAGGTGAACCACAGGCAATTTAGAGGTGTAAAGAGCGTGTAGCAATTTAGAGGGAATTTTAGAACCTCACCGCGAGGTTCTAAATTCCCTCTAAATTGCTACACGCTCTTTACACCTCTAAATTGCCTGTGGTTCACCTGCACCTATTTTTGTTTCCTCTCCCCCCTTGACACCCACCAATACTTCACGGAGGAGAAATATCAATATACAGTTTCTCGGGCAGCACTCACCCTGCGTGCCCCAGCCCACCTTTCCTTTATCAGTCCATCTCCATGGTAGTAGCGCTTCAGACCCTGTTTTTTCTCCATCGAGTCCATCGAGTTCAACCATCGAGTATTATTATTATTATTT
>NW_017306853.1:852286-871406 GCF_000935625.1 Nanorana parkeri | reverse complement strand
GTGCTTTTCACTCACCTCATAGTTCTAGCCGACCTGTGACAATGAGACTGTCACAGGTCGGCTCAGTAGATCGGGAAGTGAGCGAACACATACCGGCGTTCGCTCACCTCTCGATCCTGTCACGGCTCTCTGCCGTGACAGGGGAGGGGCTGGATTCCCCCCTCCCCGCTCCGATCCTCCAGCGCTGACTGGCGGAACGGACGGGGGCGGGTACAGCTGGCTCTGCCTCTAGATAGGCAGAGCCAACTGTTACTCACGCAGCTGGGCGGATCCCGGCACAATTGTCTTGACTCGCTTCAGCTGCGGCGTCTCAGTATACCGCGAGCAGCAGCTCGCGGTATTCTGAGCCTAGGGTGAAGGGAGGACGCTAGTTTGTGTCCTCCCGTTACGCTAAGGAGAACTATGGGGAAAAGCCTTAACCCCATAGTTCTCCTTTAATTTTCATTATTTACAATTTAATAATTAATTCATTTGTAATAGATACAAATCATTTTGTGATTGCTACAAATAATATAATATGTAAATGTGTAACTTGTCATCATCATTTATGCTTTCGAGTGATACACGGCGGTGGAGTGAAGAGTGAAGAGCTGCAACCAAACAAGGCATGGCAAGGTGAACAGTGTGCTTGGCTGCCCCATGAGAGCTGCCCCATGCTCTCTATGGTGGGCTCTGCAGGGTCTCAGGTTGGCTGGTCACACTCCTTACCTGTCCGCCTCCCCTTCCTCCACGATCGCTTATGGGCCCCGTCTCCTCACCGCTCACGCCGCCTCCTCTGCTGCCGACCTCGGGCCCCTCCTCCACTGCCGGGTCCGGCCTCCTCCACCACCGCTGCTGGCTCTCACTTACTCAGCAGCGGCTGTGGAGAGGAACGCACCTCTGCACAGATCACTGTTAGTGATCTGAACAGCGGCGCGTTCCTCTTCACAGCCGCCAGTGACAGCCAGCAGCATGAGATGCCATAGCGACCCAGGCGGCCCGCACGGCATCAGGGATGTCCTGCCCCGGGCCCCCCTGTGCCCCGGGCCCCATAGCTGCACACATGTATACATACTGCACACGTATTTTGGAGGAGTTTAGACAAAACCTGACAGTGACACTTTCACCAAAGGAAATTTGTTTACCCGGAAAAGGCGATAAACAACAAGAACGTGATTCACGCGTGACTCCATTATGTCACATTACCATTCCATTTGTGCCTGACTCTTCCAATGCTCAACATCAATCGGCGAAGGTCAGATGATGAAAACACTGCTCTGCTGCGCGCGGAGTGCGGAGATCGCTGCGCTGACCTTGGGAGTGAAATACATTGTACAAAGTGACTCAGACGCCGCTCAGAAAGACGTATGCACTGCTGCTTGGAGAACATTCCATCCCGGGTCGTAGTAATTGCCTTTCTAGAGACAACAAAGATTGCTTCCCGGGGCAATGAGGACCGTTTCTGCCGCCGCCCTGGAAGGCACATCCCTTACTGGCCGAGCAAATCCTTTCAGAGTGACGGCGCCGAAGAATGTTAACGGAGAACTATGAGGGGAGTGCTTTTCACTCCCCTCATAGTTCTAGCCGACCTGTGACAATGAGACTGTCACAGGTCGGCTCAGTAGATCGGGAGATGAGGGAACACATGGCACATGCCGTGACAGGGGAGGGGATGGATTCCCCGCTCCGATCCGCCAGCGCTGACTGGCGGAACGGACGGGGGAGGGGGCGGGTACAGCTGGCTCTGCCTCTAGATAGGCAGAGCCAGCTGTCACTCACGCAGCTGGGCGGATCTCGACATCGATGTCGGGATCCGCTGCGGCGGTCTCAGTATATAGGGAGCTGTAGCTCGCGGTATACTGAGCTTAGGGTGACGGGAGGACGCTAGTTTGTGTCCTCCCGTTACCCTAAGGAGAACTATGGGGAAAAGCCCTGACCACATAGTTCTCCTTTAAAAATGAGCCGCAGGTGAAATTACAAAAGGGTTACAATGTAACTAAGGATTCGGATGGAGTGGTGGTGGTGGGAGGCTAGACCCCTTCTCAGATGTTTATCACGGTCTGCATCTCCATGAAGTTGATTCACTCTCTCTAATTGTGCTGATCGTCAATATCATCGTGAATGAAAGTCAGGGGAAATCCCAAAATTTGAGTTACCACAAGGACAAGACTAGAGGAGAGATCTTCCAATGGGGACACTGGTGAGAAATCTGTCTAAAAGGGGATAACAGGAAACGTACAAAAAAAAATATATTGTGTGGCTCTCGGAACATGTTGGGGGCCATCCTTGAGGCCCTATATATTTACTAAGCTGACCACCACTGCTCCAACCTCGAACTCTCGCTCTAACTCTAATCCCTAACCATAGCATTAGCTTCTATTCCTAGCCATAAATATAGTCCTAACCCTGACCTCTAACCCCTAACTCCAAACTCTTGCCCTAACCCTCACCTCTAACCCTAGCTCTAACCATAGTCCTGACCACTAACACCAGCTCTAACCTATTACCCTAGTCCTAGGTTTTAACCTAACCCCTACCCTAAGCCCTAATTTATAATCGTAGACCTAACCCCAACTTCTCACCCTAGATCTAAACCTAACCCTTAACCCTAGTCCTAACCTACACAATGGACCTAACCCTAACCTCTAACCACAGCTCTATAATCCTAACTAGGAATGCACCGATACCGGTCTTTCGGTATCGAGTATGAGTACCGATATTTATATTTTTGTTCTCGCTGTTACCAAGTGGCATGAGGCCAGCTTCCACCGGCAATCAGGAAGCTGGGCAGTGTGTCATTACCCCCTGCCTGGCTTCTTGATTGCCCGGGAAGCCGACTCAATGCTTTTTGGCCGGCTTGATGCTGATTGGCTGGGAAGCTGGCATCTCTGCCGGTCAGCATGGAGCCGGCTTCCCAACCAATCAGGAAGCCGGCTTCCCAGCCAATCAGCATGGAGCCGGCTTCCCGGCCAATCAAGAAGCGAGTCATTACCCGCGGCCTGGCTATCTGATTTACCGGAAAGCCAGCTCCATGATCCCTCACGGCACTGCCGGTCAAAGGAAATCTCCCTCTAACCAGAAGTTCCAGTATCGGGGGTAAGTATTGGAGCATTTGGGCGAGTACGAGTACTCGCCCAAATACTCGATATCGGCACAGATACCAATACTAGTATCGGTGCATCCCTAGTCTTAACCAGTAACTCTAGCTTTAACTTCTTGCCCTAATCCTATATCTAAACCTAACCAATAACCCTAGTTCTAACCTAACCCTAGACCTAACCTAACCCTAGACCTAACCTAACCCTAGACCTAACCTAACCTCTAACCATAGCTCTAGTCCTTACCACTAACTAGCTTTAACTTCTTGCCCTAATCCTAGATCTAAACCTAACCAATAACCCTAGTTCTAACCTAACTCTAGACCTAACCTAACCCTAGACCTTAACCTAACCTCTAACCATAGCTCTATAGTCCTTACCACTAACCAACTTTAACTTCTTACCCTAATCCTAGATCTAAACCTAACCATTAGCCCAAATTCTTACCCCTAACTGCTAACTACAGCTCTATAGACCTTACCACTAACTCTAGTTTTAACGTCTTACCATAATCCTAGATCTAAACCTACCTATTAACCCTAGTCCTAACCTACCTTGACCTTACCCTAACCTCTAACCACAGCTCTATAGTCCTTACCACTAACTCTAGCTTTAACTTCTTTAACTTCTTACTCTAATACTGGATTTAAACTTAACCCTAGACCTAACCTCTAACCACAGCTCTATAGTCCTTACCACTAACTCTAGCTTTAACTTCTTACCTAAGCCTAGATCTAAACCTAGCCCCTAACCATAGCCCTAACCTCTAAACCTAGACCCAACCCTAACTTCTTACCTTAACCCTAGATCTAAACTGAACCTTTAATCCTAGTCCGTACATAAACCTGTAACCATAGTTCTAACCCTGACCTCTGCCCCTAACATCTAACCCTAACCAGTGGCAGATAAAGCCACTAAAGGGCTCCTGTACAAGACCATATTTGTATCCACCTATTCAACTACTAGCCAAGTAAAACCACTTAGGGGCCCATGTTACATTATAAGGCATTGGGCATAAGTGCATTGGGAGGCCCATAGAAGTCAATGGCGTTAGCAACACCAAGCCTTTGTAAATGGCCGTTAAGACTATTCAAAAATGCATTGAAAATGTGTGTCAATGAACATCAATAGCGCATGTCAATGCACAAAGGAAATGCATGCTGACACATGACAGCGAACCTCCCTAACGCACCTCTACGTACATTAAACATGTGCGATTCGTTTCGTTACAAATCGAAATTCGTACAAATTTTCCTGAAATTCGTAGATTCGTAAGCATACGAAATCCAAATTGCAGTTTCCGAATTATATACGAAATACGAAATTCCAAAATTTCTTTGAAACGGGAACTAATATTACCCCTGTAAATGAGGTTGAACAACATGACAAGATTTTTTTTTAAATCTGAAATACGGATCCGCTGCTGCTGAGAGTTGCATTCCAATACACGCAGGAAATACGAAATTCCGTTGACGTATTTTCGTTCCGTTACGAACATTAGTTATATTGAAGTTAAAAAGCAAAGTACATTTATATTGGAGTTGATGGTAGTTTTTTTTTATACGAAATATGAAATTCGGATACGGAATCCGTTAACTGAATTCGTATTTCGTTTTGGTTGACCAATCAGAGGTTCTCTTCTGCTGCTGACAGTTGCATTACAATACAGGCAGGAAATACGAAATTCCGTTGACATATTTTCGTTCGGTTACGAACATTCGTTATATTGAAGTTAAAAAGCAAAGTACATTTACATTTATTATATAAGTCCGAAATTCGGATCCGGACTCCAATATTAACAAAGGTATTTTTGCTTTTTAACTTCATCATAACGAATGTTCGTAAAGTTACGAAAATGTGCCGAAACTAACGAAAATCCGTATTTCGTACGAATCCGAATTGAGTTTCGGATACGAATTACGAAATACAAAATAACGGATATTACGAAACGGAACAAAACGGAACTAATTTTTTGACGGCGCACAAGTCTAACGTACATGCTTAGATCTAAATGGACCCCTTTTCACTGTGTATTGATTGATGGAAGTAAGCCATGTCTACATCTACATGACAAGGGGATGTCACACAGCACCCACCCTCATCTAGAATCCATTGGCCCCTAAGTCCCAGAGGGCCCTCGTACAGGTGTGGTATGTCTGCCACTGACCCTAACCCTAGTCCTAAACCTAATCCTCTGGCCCTAAGCCTGAGCCTACAACAATCAACTAACTCAGGATATTGTGTTTGGAGCATAAATTTAATTCACCAAGACAAATGTAAGCCGTATAATATCTGACAGACGATGCAAGCGTTTTGTCTTGAAGTTTCTGAGTTGAAAACAACCGACCTGTCAAGCAATGGCTCTGGAAACACAGACATGCATTACTGAGAAACTTCTCCCCCCACCCATCTCTCATACCCTACTGTTAGACAAACTCCGTGCTGCTTTTCTCATTTCCGGAGTGTGAAGCCCCCCCACACACATACACCCCTCAGTCCATTTTCATGTATGGACACACTCTGAACAAGCGACTCGGCAGGAAGCGAGTGATTCAATCCATGATGGTAGCACAATCGTCAGAGATGGTAATACAGTGAACAACAGTCACTTATGGGAAATTCTTTACTACAGAAATAGCCAAAAATCCCAGCACAGTAAATATATACAAAGTAAAAATATAACTAATAACATATCAAATAAAAAATAACTGCGTTAAAATTAAGCTGACTGTAGAACAGGGGTGCCCACAATTTTTTGTGTTAAGATCTACTTTTCAAATGACGAGCTACATGACATCTACCAATCAAAAAATAACCTCCCCCGCTCTCTCTTTCCTGGCTGTCTCTCCTCGCTCTCCTGGCTGTCTCTCCTTGATATCTCTACTGGCTGTCTCTCCTTGCTCCTGCTCCTGGCTGTATCTCCTCTCTCTCCTGGCTGTCACTCCTCGTTTTCTCTCCTGGCTGTCTCTCTTCACTCTCCTGGCTGTCTCTCCTCGCTCTCCTGGCTGTCTCTCCTCGCTCTCCTGGCTGTCTCTCCTCGCTCTCCTGGCTGTCTCTCCTCGCTCTCCTGGCTGTCTCTCCTCGCTCTCCTGGCTGTCTCTCCTCGCTCTCCTGGCTGTCTCTCCTCGCTCTCCTGGCTGTCTCTCCTCGCTCTCCTGGCTGTCTCTCCTCGCTCTCCTGGCTGTCTCTCCTCGCTCTCCTGGCTGTCTCTCCTCGCTCTCCTGGCTGTCTCTCCTCGCTCTCCTGGCTGTCTCTCCTCGCTCTCCTGGCTGTCTCTCCTCGCTCTCCTGGCTGTCTCTCCTCGCTCTCCTGGCTGTCTCTCCTCGCTCTCCTGGCTGTCTCTCCTCGCTCTCCTGGCTGTCTCTCCTCGCTCTCCTGGCTGTCTCTCCTCGCTCTCCTGGCTGTCTCTCCTCGCTCTCCTGGCTGTCTCTCCTCGCTCTCCTGGCTGTCTCTCCTCGCTCTCCTGGCTGTCTCTCCTCGCTCTCCTGGCTGTCTCTCCTCGCTCTCCTGGCTGTCTCTCCTCGCTCTCCTGGCTGTCTCTCCTCGCTCTCCTGGCTGTCTCTCCTCGCTCTCCTGGCTGTCTCTCCTCGCTCTCCTGGCTGTCTCTCCTCGCTCTCCTGGCTGTCTCTCCTCGCTCTCCTGGCTGTCTCTCCTCGCTCTCCTGGCTGTCTCTCCTCGCTCTCCTGGCTGTCTCTCCTCGCTCTCCTGGCTGTCTCTCCTCGCTCTCCTGGCTGTCTCTCCTCGCTCTCCTGGCTGTCTCTCCTCGCTCTCCTGGCTGTCTCTCCTCGCTCTCCTGGCTGTCTCTCCTCGCTCTCCTGGCTGTCTCTCCTCGCTCTCCTGGCTGTCTCTCCTCGCTCTCCTGGCTGTCTCTCCTCGCTCTCCTGGCTGTCTCTCCTCGCTCTCCTGGCTGTCTCTCCTCGCTCTCCTGGCTGTCTCTCCTCGCTCTCCTGGCTGTCTCTCCTCGCTCTCCTGGCTGTCTCTCCTCGCTCTCCTGGCTGTCTCTCCTCGCTCTCCTGGCTGTCTCTCCTCGCTCTCCTGGCTGTCTCTCCTCGCTCTCCTGGCTGTCTCTCCTCGCTCTCCTGGCTGTCTCTCCTCGCTCTCCTGGCTGTCTCTCCTCGCTCTCCTGGCTGTCTCTCCTCGCTCTCCTGGCTGTCTCTCCTCGCTCTCCTGGCTGTCTCTCCTCGCTCTCCTGGCTGTCTCTCCTCGCTCTCCTGGCTGTCTCTCCTCGCTCTCCTGGCTGTCTCTCCTCGCTCTCCTGGCTGTCTCTCCTCGCTCTCCTGGCTGTCTCTCCTCGCTCTCCTGGCTGTCTCTCCTCGCTCTCCTGGCTGTCTCTCCTCGCTCTCCTGGCTGTCTCTCCTCGCTCTCCTGGCTGTCTCTCCTCGCTCTCCTGGCTGTCTCTCCTCGCTCTCCTGGCTGTCTCTCCTCGCTCTCCTGGCTGTCTCTCCTCGCTCTCCTGGCTGTCTCTCCTCGCTCTCCTGGCTGTCTCTCCTCGCTCTCCTGGCTGTCTCTCCTCGCTCTCCTGGCTGTCTCTCCTCGCTCTCCTGGCTGTCTCTCCTCGCTCTCCTGGCTGTCTCTCCTCGCTCTCCTGGCTGTCTCTCCTCGCTCTCCTGGCTGTCTCTCCTCGCTCTCCTGGCTGTCTCTCCTCGCTCTCCTGGCTGTCTCTCCTCGCTCTCCTGGCTGTCTCTCCTCGCTCTCCTGGCTGTCTCTCCTCGCTCTCCTGGCTGTCTCTCCTCGCTCTCCTGGCTGTCTCTCCTCGCTCTCCTGGCTGTCTCTCCTCGCTCTCCTGGCTGTCTCTCCTCGCTCTCCTGGCTGTCTCTCCTCGCTCTCCTGGCTGTCTCTCCTCGCTCTCCTGGCTGTCTCTCCTCGCTCTCCTGGCTGTCTCTCCTCGCTCTCCTGGCTGTCTCTCCTCGCTCTCCTGGCTGTCTCTCCTCGCTCTCCTGGCTGTCTCTCCTCGCTCTCCTGGCTGTCTCTCCTCGCTCTCCTGGCTGTCTCTCCTCGCTCTCCTGGCTGTCTCTCCTCGCTCTCCTGGCTGTCTCTCCTCGCTCTCCTGGCTGTCTCTCCTCGCTCTCCTGGCTGTCTCTCCTCGCTCTCCTGGCTGTCTCTCCTCGCTCTCCTGGCTGTCTCTCCTCTCTCTCCTGGCTGTCACTCCTCGTTTTCTCTCCTGGCTGTCTCTCTTCGCTGTCTCTCCTTGCTCTCTCCCCTGGCTGTCTCTCCTCTCTCCTCTCTCCTCTTTCCTGGCTGTCTCTCCTCTCTTTCCTGGCTGTCTCTCCTCTCTTTACTGGCTGTCTCTCCTCTCTTTCCTGGCTGTCTCTCCGCTCTCCCCTGGCTGTCTCTCCTCTCTCCCCTGGCTGTCCCTCCTCTCTTTCCTGGCTGTCTCTCCTCTCTCCCCTGGCTGTCTATCCTCTCTCTCCTGGCTGTATCTCCTTACTCTCTCCCCTGGCTGTCTCTCCTTGCTCATCCTCCTGGCTGTATCTCCTCTCTCTCCTGGCTCTCTTTCCTCGCTCTCTGTCTCCTGGCTGTCATTCCTCATTTTCTCTCCTGGCTGTCTCTCTTCACTCTCTTGGCTGTCTCTCCTTGCTCTCTCCCCTGGCTGTCTCTCCTCTCTTTCCTGGCTGTCTCTCCTTGCTCTCTCTCATGAGTGTGTCTCTCCCCGTTCTCTCCCCTTGCGCTCTCTCCCCGGCTGTCTCTCCCGCTTATCTTTCTGCCGAAACAATGGCACATCCCTGCTTTCTTTTCTCCCCGCTGGGCGCTCCTCTGTGTCCCAGCGGGGAGGAGAGAAAGTGACAGCCGGCCGAGCGCTGCGAAAGGAGAGCGCTGTGTTTGTGGGTTTATGGGGGGGGGGCCCAAAAAAAAAAATCTTGCACCAGGGCCCTTTGTTCCTTAGTTCCGCCACTGAGCATCAGCTTTGAGAGCTACTGGGAGATCACCATCTACCTAATGGGAACCCCTGTTGTAGAGGTTTCGGAATACCGTCTGGGAGGAAAATATGTATTGTGAGGCTGGCATTGAGGTGGATGATATATAAGGCTCACCTATGTGTCTCACATACACACGATGAGGGGCTCCGAGGTTTCTGGCTGGTGGGGAGGAAACAAACTTTGCTTTTCAAGGATCTTAGTACATTCTGTTCTGGGTTCTGGTGCCTGAAGCGTTTGTAGAGCTTTGGGTGGGATTAAGCCTCCAGTGCAAGGACCACCATATACCTGGCTGGTAGGCATGAGCTTTGGGTTCTGGTTGACCAGGTCAGGTGCCACACTTACCTCTCCAAGGATCCGGCACAGGGGCTACTCCCCGGCGTCATGGCCAATTAAAACACGTGTCCCATCACACTCCTCGACCAATATGTAAGCCGGTGTTCCTTGCGTGGGTGCTGTAGTGACAGCGTATGGCGTTGCATGTAACAGACCAAGAAGAGAAGTCACCAGCACACCAAAATCCACTTCATTGACGTTGGATAGTCATGGCATCACAATGGACAGCAACGTTTTGGAACCGCATGAGGTTCCTTCATCAGGAAAACTTGCTTCACTTTGTTACCTGGTGAAAGGAACCTCATGTTGTTCCGAAATGTTGCTTTCCTTTGTGATGCCATGACTATCCAACGTCAATGAAGTGGATTTTGGTGTGCTGGTGACTTCTCTTCTTTGCTATGGCCAAGTCAAAGACAGTTCTCTGGAGTGGCAAAATGTTCATTCAGGAGACAACTCTCCTGATGGGCACCACCTAAAATATTGCGACGCGACATGTGGCTCGGCGTTCATGCAATGCAGTACTGAACAGTGCACCTCTCTGGCAGTCTCCACAGTTGTGTGACCTGTTCGTCTCCACCGTCCGTACCCTGTACTGCCTCAAGTTAGAGTTCTGTGATAAAAAATCAGAATTCTGAAAATAAAATTGAAAATTCGAGGGGAAAAAAGTCAGAATTGTGGGATTAAAAGTCAGAACGCTAAGACTGAAAATCCAAATTTTTGAGTTTCAATGTCAGAATTCTGTGATCACAAGTTAGAATTACGAGGTTCAGCGTCAGAATTCTGAGATTAAAAGTCTGAATTCTGACTTTCAATCTCAGAATTCTGACTTTTAAATACAGAATTGTGTTTCATACATTTCCTTTAGGGCGGACCCTTTAGGCTCTTACAGACTGGACCACCTTTTCACTTGAAAAATAAGAACTTTTGCCCCAGAGTGTCAAGAGATTTGTCAAAAGAAAAAAAACCTCCCTCTCCATGTGAGTCATATACTGTACATTGTAACGATTTGAGTAAATGTTATAGAAGGGCAGGGGGCAGCATGTTCTATGGCAGGGGGGCCCATTAGGTAGATGGTGATCTAGCAGTAGCTCTCAGAGCTGATGCTGGTAGATCAGGAAGGGGGGGAATGGCGGCCCCTTTATTCCATGTTGGTATATTTATTTAGCTGTGCACACATGATTACCTATTAGCCTGAGTCTGCTGAGCCGAGCTCCCCGACACCTTTCTGGGGGTTGAAATGCTGCTATGTATTACATCAAAGAATATTAGTTTACACAGCAAAATACAGCAAGGTGAGCCAGGAAAGAGAGAGCAAGGAGAGAGCAAAGGGAGCAAAGAGAGACAGTCAGGAGAGAAAACAATGAATGACAGCAAGGAGAAAGAGAGAGCAAGGAAAGACAGCCAGGAGGATGAGCAAGGAGAGACAGCCAGGTGAGAGAGCAAGGCGAGACAGCCAGGAGAGAGAGCAAGGAGAGACAGCCAGGAGAGAGAGCAAGGCGAGACAGCCAGGAGAGAGAGCAAGGAGAGACAGTCAGGAGAGAGAGCAAGGAGAGACAGCTGGAGAAAGAGCAAGGAAAGACAGCCAGGAGGATGAGCAAGGAGAGACAACCAAGAAAGAGAGAGCAAGGAGAGAGCAAAGGGAGCAAAGAGAGACAGTCAGGAGAAAAAACAACGAATAACAGCCAGGAGAAAGAGAGAGCGAGGAAAGACAGCCAGGAGAGAGAGCAAAGAGAGACAGCCAGGAGAGAGAGCAAGTAAAGATACCCAAGAGAGAGAGCAAGGAGAGACTGCCAGGAGAGAGAGCAAGTAAAGATACCCAAGAGAGAGAGCAAGGAGAGACTGCCAGGAGAGAGAGCAAGGAAAGACAGCCAGGAGAGAGAGCAAGGAGAGACAGCTGGAGAAAGAGCAAGGAGAGACAGCCAGGAGAGAGAGCCAGGAGAGAGAGAGCGAGGGAGATTTTGTTTTCGTTGGTAGATCACATGTAGCTCGTCATTTGAAAAGTAGATCTTAACACAAACAATTGTGGGCACCCCTGCTGTAGGGTTTCCTCTGCTACAGACCGCGTCATTATACCTCGCTATATATGGATGTGTAAAAATGGGAGTTTTCATTTTCTAAAGTTTCAGTGAAAATGCAGAGATTTCGGCAAAGCTTTGTCATCAGAGGCAATGGTGAAGGGGAAGTTAAGGTGGTTTTTGTTGGTTTAGGCTTTTATTGGCTCCTGAGGGTCACAGAAGCTCCTTTCACCTGCCCTGTCCTTGTGCCAAAAAAATCTGAAACCACAAAACACCAAAATGATCAAATATACATAAACAGGATCAAATCAGAGATACAAAGGACACTAAATAAAATAAACTGGCGCAAAATCTGGTGAAAATGTTTCACTTTTGCGGCTAAAAATAATCCCCGATGCAAAACTTCCGGATCATAAATGAAGAGCTATTGAGGCCGATCTACAGACGACATAAACGGCGTCGATGGAAGTGGACACAACGCGTAAATGTACCAACACGAGGCACCTATATCTCCGAGGATGAGAGACACACAGGACGGGGAGGAAGAACAGAGATCTCATCCGCAATGAGTCATAGATCATTCAAGTCACAAATATCTCTTCACATTATCAAGAGGAGAACATTAATGGCGTCTTCCAACGTCATCGTCATCTAATAAAGTGGTGCGCTTATTTCTGCTTTCCACAAACTATTCCATCACTTATAGATCCATCTATCCCTCTATCTATCCCTCTATCTATCTATCTATCTATCTATCTATCTCTCTATCTATCCATCTATCTATCCCTCTATCCCTCTATCTATCCCTCTATCTATCTATCTATCTATCTATCTATCTATCCATCTATCTATCCCTCTATCTATCTATCTATCCCTCTATCTATCCCTCTATCTATCTATCTATCTATCCCTCTATCTATCCCTCTATCTATCTATCTATCTATCTATCTATCTATCTATCTATCTATCTATCTATCTATCTATTATTATAATACAGGATTTATATAGCGCCAACAGTCTGCGCAGCGCTTTACAATATAAGGAGGACATTACAATCACAATACAATTCAAGACAAGATGGTATGGATCTATCTATCTATCTATCTATCTATCTATCTATCTATCTATCTATCTATCTATCTATCTATCTATCTATCCCCCTGCCTCTTTCTATCTATCTATCTATCCCCCTCCCTCTTTGTATCTATCTATCTATCTATCTATCTATCTATCTATCTATCTATCTATCTATCTATCTATCTATCTATCTATGCATGTGACGTCCATCACCGGCTGCGGAGAACCAGAGAAGGCAAAATATAAGCAGATTAATCTTCCGCTTTACCTCCCCAGCATCCACCAGTCACAGATATTTCCACTGTTCCGCCTTCATCTAAGTCAAGCATTCACAGCAACCAGGGTTGTAACTATAGATCACGGGGCCCCTCTCTCTCTCACTCACTCTCTATATCTCAATATTTTCTATGTATATATGGGCAGCCATATTTGCTCATTACATACGCAGCCTCTGCTTCCTGCTCTGCAGCACTACATTGAGGCTTCACTGCTCCTTCTCACAATGCAAGTCTATGAGTCAGATGACGCACTAAAAACAATGCACCCCCTCTATGGTTGGTATCTTTTGCTTTAAAGGAGAACTATGGGGTGAGGGCTTTCCCCCATAGTTCTCCTAAGGGTCACGGGAGGACACGAACTAGCGTCCTCCCCGTCACCCTAAGCTCAGTATATAGGGAGCTACAGCTCGCGGTATACTGAGACGCCGCAGCCGGGACAGATCCTGACAATTCTGGATCTGCCCAGATGCGTGAGTGACAGCTGGCTCTGCCTATCTAGAGGCAGAGCCAGCTGTACCCGCCCCCTCCCCCGTCCGTTCCGCCAGTCAGCGCTGGAGGATCGTACAGGGGAGGGTGGGGGGAGTGACAGTCACGGCTCTCTGCAGGGATAGATCGCGAAGTGAGCGAATGCCGGTATGTGTTCGCTCACTTCCCGATCTATTGAGCCGACCTGTGACAGTCTCATTGTCACAGGTCGGCTAGAACTATGAGGCTGAGTGATTTTCCCTCGCCTCGTAGTTCTCCTTTAAGAACCAGCTCCGCGTTATCAGCCTCCACATCCCCAACGTTACATTTCAAGCAGTCGAGTTTCCTTTTTAAGATGGAAAAATACACCGAGATCTTCACTATTCCGAGGAATCAACCACTGCCTCCCTCCCATCCCCCCCGACTCTATTATACGGCACAGGTGCACTTTGTATACACATCAGCAATTTGTTTTTTTTAAAAATCCCCTTTGCTACGCTCGCGTCTGGCGAGACTCGGAGAACATTTTGTATTTTGTCTCCGTCCTCGTTTCCTCCATCGTCTGCAGTCTGCGAGCGGGTACCTTGGCGGGCTCATGCTGATCTCATATCAGGTTCAGTATAATCAGGTCAGGTCATCGAGTCCGGGGCGATTGGTGAGGACGTGGCCCCCGTGTCTGTCCGCACACACACAGCGTGTTGTCTCCATCAATCTCACACTCCGAATGCGAAGAGGCAGAAGGTCTTCGTATGTCTGAAATCTTCGACTCGCAATTGCTTCCGGACGCGCCGCACGCGGAAACTGCGGATCGCTATTGGCCGAGGAGTTCTGGGCGCACGATGGAAATGGTGACTTCATTTCTCATCAATTGTGTTTTGTTGGCGGGATAGGATAGGGGGTTATCTTAGGGTGAGGGGTCAGTTTATTCGACGGGTTCAGCAAAAGTTGATAAAACCTAAATTTGATACATTGTAACTCGTAATTTTAAAAGCAATTCTTAAAATTTACAGCTTTTCTATGAGATTGTTTATTCAGCAATAATGTTGTCTACACTTAAGATAACAAAGTAATACTTTAGGAAAACAAGGCTCTTCTGATACTGACATGTTGCAGCGCCTTGGGTTAGGCAGCCCATTCCAGTGAATAGGCTTTCTTAAAGGAGAACGATGAGGTCAGGGCTTTTCCCCATAGTTCTCCTTAGGGTAACGGGAGGACACAAACTAGCGTCCTCCCATCACCCTAAGCTCAGTATATAGGGAGCTACAGCTCGCGGTATACTGAGACGCCGCAGCTGAAGCGGATCCCGACAATTGTACCGAGATCCGCCCAGCTGCGTGAGTGACAGCTGGCTCTGCCTATCTAGAGACAGAGCCAGCTGTACCCGCCCCCTCCCCTGTCCGTTCCGCCAGTCAGCGCTGGAGGATCGGAGCAGGGAGGGGGGAATCCAGCCCCTCCCCTGTCACGGCACAGAGCTGTGACAGGATCGAGAGGTGAGCGAGCGCCGGTATGTGTTCGCTCACTTCCCGATCTACTGAGCCGACCTGTGACAGTCTCATTGTCACAGGTCGGCTAGAACTATGAGGTGAGTGAAAAGCACTCCCCTCATAGTTCTCCTTTAATGCAATGTACGTTAACGCACCACAGTGGTGTGAATCGGCCCTACTTCTCAGTAAAAGTTGACAGTGCTCCCCCTTGATAATGCTTTCATCTGCTTTTCTCTCCAGAAGAACGGCACCATCTTTACTGAGACTCAGTCCAGGAAATGGATTGTGACCCTGGATGATGCCTGAATGCGGTATTCGACAGGAGATGTCATTCCTCCTGCGGTGAGTTTTCGCCGAGTTCGGACGGGCGTCGTGCGGCGGGACTTTTTTTTTATTTTGGCGGATTGGCGGGGGTCGTGCATCGTGATTGGCGCTGGATTACATCGATGGAGCCATTTTTTTTTAATTAAAGGATATTTTGTAAAAGTGTGGTTTGTTTATTGACTTTGAATTTTAACCCTTTAGTGAATGGGTAGGAGTACAAGTACCCCTTACTCATTCACTAGGGGGGGCGGCATCTGGGTGCCCCATTAATTAAAGGGGTACCCCAATGCAAATAAGCCCCCTTGCCTGCAGATCCCCACCACCACTGGGTCAAGGTTGTGGGGGAGAGGCCCTTGTCCCCATCGGCATAGGGACACCTTCCCAATGCCGAGGGCACGTGGCCTTGTAAGGCCCGGGGGGGGCCTAAAAGGGCCTGGCAAAGATTTTGGGGGGAACCCCACGCACTTTTTATTTTTGTTTTACCTTGGGGGGGCCCTTCTAACATTCCTACCAGACCTACACGGTCTGGTATCAATTGGGGGAGAACCTCACGCTTTTTTTTTTTTCCTGTTCTGCAGACACAAATTTCGGAATCGGAAGTTCGGATTCGTTTGCATTCGTCATTTCTGTAATTCGGACGAATTTTGATTCGGAACGAAACGAATCCCACATGCCTACCATCTATCTATCCATCCAGAAGTAGGGTGAGACTCAGTCCAGGAAGTCTTGTGGGGGGTGTTTTTATTTCTTTATTTATTTCTATTTATTTCTTTATTTATTTTTTAAATAATACGTTTTTCAATACAAAAAAAAACACATAAACACCAAGAATACAAAACGTACAGAAGTACCAAGTGTAATCACGTCCAAATATTAATACAGAGTCTCGGGATGCATTAACATTTCCTCCACTGTCCAGCAGCATGTAGCAGGTATATAAACAAGAGTGCCTGCCATCCAGTAGTTGCGGTGGCAGCGGTGTTTAGAAATCAAGGCAGTAGTGCATTGTGAGGAGCAGCAGCTGTAATTCGGGTGCTATACATTCCCTACCGAAGGCATAGTATGAGATGATATGGTCGTGTCGCATCCTGTCGAGCCGGACAACTTCAAACGTAGGGAGGAAGGGGTAAAAGTGTACACACAACTCATGACGGGGTAGGAGAGACATAAAGGGGTGAACAGCAAGGGAGAAACAAAAGGGAGGGAAAGCTCCGCCGGATCCCACAACTCAGACAGTGTCACTGTGAAATGAAACTATTATATTATATTAGCGGCAGTGCATCAGTTCTCTACCCCCCAGGAGAGACCCTAAGTCATTACAGGGCCAGGAAAGCTGCCGTACCCATATACAAAATCCAGGGGGCCCATATTTTTTCTTTATTTTTTAATATTATTATTTGTTTTACTGTTGGGGGGCTTCGGGGAAATATCGGGTCTAAACAGACCCCTGTTGCCAATGGTGCCCCGTACTCCCCTCGGCAACATGGGCAATGGGACGCAGTCAGGCCGGCCCAGGCTACGCCCCCTCTCAGCTGCGCCTGAGGCGAGTGCCTCACTCGCCCCATGGTAGCTACAGCCCTGGCTCATTGAGACAAGCCGTCGAGTCTAGTCGTGGTAACTCCACAGGAGATTGTACAATCCCACCACAGTGTGTGTGTGGCCAGCTTCAGGCTGCTTCCTCCTGGGTTGCTGTATCTGTGATGCCATTTTCCTTTCTGGTGGTTATAATGTTGTGTAGACATTAGTCTTCTGGTGTGTAAACCCGACTGTAAATCTCTTCTACCATTACCTGCCTATGGTCCAGCTCTGTAACACATTTATTAGCCAATAAATCCTCC
The DNA here is from genome assembly GCF_000935625.1 of Nanorana parkeri. Taxonomy (NCBI): domain Eukaryota; kingdom Metazoa; phylum Chordata; class Amphibia; order Anura; family Dicroglossidae; genus Nanorana; species Nanorana parkeri. The sequence goes on along the minus strand of NW_017306853.1, from coordinate 854,597 downwards.
CTCCCGGCGGTTGTTTCTCCTCGGCGCGTCGGACGCTCCATTACAAGTCTACTGTTTTCTAATTCTGTAATAGACGAGGCGCCTTTGGGAGGGAAGCGCGTTATCCGTCTTGCTCCTATTTTTCGCTGAGCCCATCCCGGGGATTTTAGAAGATTTGTCAGCGTCCGCTAGCATCAAAAAATGATGCGCTTCCAGGAAAATACCGGACTTAAAGGTGCTCTCCACCCGGGTCATAGAGATATAAGCTGAGCGAGGGGCACGGGCCCCAAATTTGTGTCCCGGTATTTATCGCCTGCAGCATGGAAGCCTGATCACTAATCTTTAGTACCGGCCCTGAATCTGAGGCGGCTGACAGACATGTACGTTTTGTTTCATTCAGAATTTAATTTGGGACGAATTTCTTTAAGTTTGGAAGATTCGGAGGCATCTAAATTTCTAAATATCCAATTCTAATGACCAGTACGGACTAAGATGACCAGTACGGACTATGATGACCAGTACGGACTATGATGACCAGTACAGACTATGATGACCAGTACAGACTATGATGACCAGTACGGACTATGATGACCAGTACGGACTATGATGACCAGTACGGACTAAGATGACCAGTACGGACTAAGATGACCAGTATGGACTAAGATGACCAATACGGACTAAGAAGACCAGTACAGACTATGAGGACCGGTTCAGACTAAGATGACCAGTACAGACTAAGATGACCAGTACAGACCATGATGACCAGTACAGACCATGATGACCAGTATGCACTAAGATGACCAGTACGGACTAAGATGACCAGTACAGACTATGAGGACCGGTTCAGACTAAGATGACCAGTACGGACTATGATGACCAGTACGGACTAAGATGACCAGTACGGACTAAGATGACCAGTACAGACTATGATGACCAGTACGGACTAAGAGGACCAGTACGGACTAAGAGGACCAGTACGGACTAAGAGGACCAGTACGGACTAAGATGACCACTACGGACTAAGAGGACCAGTACGGACTAAAAGGACCAGTACGGAATAAGAGGACCAGTACGGACTAAGAGGACCAGTACGGACTAAGAGGACCAGTACGGACTAAGAGGACCACTACGGACTAAGAGGACCAGTACGGACTAAGAGGACCAGTACGGACTAAGAGGACCATAGTACAGACTATGATGACCAGTACAGACTATGATGACCAGTACGGACTATGATGACCAGTACGGACTATGATGACCAGTACGGACTAAGATGACCAGTACGGACTAAGATGACCAGTATGGACTAAGATGACCAATACGGACTAAGAAGACCAGTACAGACTATGAGGACCGGTTCAGACTAAGATGACCAGTACAGACTAAGATGACCAGTACAGACCATGATGACCAGTACAGACCATGATGACCAGTATGCACTAAGATGACCAGTACGGACTAAGATGACCAGTACAGACTATGAGGACCGGTTCAGACTAAGATGACCAGTACGGACTATGATGACCAGTACGGACTAAGATGACCAGTACGGACTAAGATGACCAGTACGGACTAAGATGACCAGTACAGACTATGATGACCAGTACGGACTAAGAGGACCAGTACGGACTAAGAGGACCAGTACGGACTAAGAGGACCAGTACGGACTAAGATGACCACTACGGACTAAGAGGACCAGTACGGACTAAAAGGACCAGTACGGAATAAGAGGACCAGTACGGAATAAGAGGACCAGTACGGACTAAGAGGACCAGTACGGACTAAGAGGACCAGTACGGACTAAGAGGACCACTACGGACTAAGAGGACCAGTACGGACTAAGAGGACCAGTACGGACTAAGAGGACCACTACGGAATAAGAGGACCAGTACAGACTAAGATGAACATTGTATGAAAAATTAATTGCAGGGAAACATGGAAACTTAAACGTGCCGAAAACACAATCTGAATTTCCCCTGAAGTTTCAGAGGAGTTGAGTCTCCGCGCGTTCCCGAGCCGCCTGTTGATGCGCCTTTTCCTCTGAAATGTAATTTCGGCGCTGCAAGTCTTTAGCCGGCGTCCTGAGTTATTTATGATGGCGTAGATTAGTGTAATATCTCACCGGAACAGACCGGTCGCCGTTAGCACGCGGGGCTCCTAGTTATGAACAAAGTGATCAATATTAAAGCGGCCACTTATCACCTAATCCCAAAGACGCGGCGCGAAGCGTAGAGGCCCTGTCACCTGGCTGCCCTCAGTCCCCGGCAATGATGGAGCACTGCATTATATTTACATAATTAACCCGGCCGCGCTCTGGGTATGTCATGACAGG
>NW_017306853.1:851734-852272 GCF_000935625.1 Nanorana parkeri | reverse complement strand
GTGGGAAGGCGCGGGCGCCCTCGGGGGGGGGGGGTTCACAAGGGGAAGAATATTGTGAGTTCAATCCATCCTCTGAAACCCCATTTACAGGCATATAGAGACAAGCCAGCCGCTGGGTATAATTAGCGCTCCGTGTGACGCACACTGCGGCGTGCCGGCGTTCCTGGCTAGGTAAGACGTGGAAATGGGGAGATTAGAGGATTTTCCCGTTCCCCAGCTATTGACAATATTCGTTTTTAACCTGTCAACGCTCCCCTTCTCCTCGGCAGGTCGGAAATGAGTAGACCTGAACCGGGAATAAAAAGTTCCGCTCCCATTTATGACGCCCTGGCCGGCATTCCCGCCCAGCTCACTGATATCACTGGTGGGATGCCAGCCAGAGCATCCCGCTCAGCTCCTAGCAACGGGTGATGTCAGCGAGCTGAGTGGGACGCCAGCCGGGGCGTCATAAATTACTAAGAGTTGTTAGCAACTCTTAGTAATTGTTAGTTGTTAGCAACCTGGGACGCTCTGGCCGAAAAAGGGGGCGGGAAGCACA
>NW_017306853.1:848722-851663 GCF_000935625.1 Nanorana parkeri | reverse complement strand
TATGAAACTGTGTTCATTATTACAAGCAGGAGGGAGGGGGGATGGGTTTCTAAAAGAGCATTACTATGAATGTTTTTGCAATTTTTTAATGTTTATTCCTTATTAAAAATATGCACATCCCGGTGGGGAGAAGAACCCCACGATTCGGGTAAAGCCCTCATTCACATGACTAAGAGCCGGCCCGTACAGCTCCGTGCTGCGCGCATGGCCTTATCGGGCCGCTTCCGGGAAGGACAGGTCCTGCGAGTGATTTGTACGCAGCAGCCTGTTCTTCTCTATGGAAGTACGCGGCCGTACGCTCACCTGAACTGCAAGTCCGTGCAGGTGCGGGTGTCCGTACTCGTACGCTGACAGGATGGATCCTGTCTGCATCCGAGCACGCACGTGCAATTCAGGTGAGTGCACGGCGGCGTACTCCCATAGACCCCATTTGTACGCATCAGCCTGTTCTTCTCTATGGGAGTATGCGGGTGTACGCCTCCGTATGCTCACCCGGGCTGCACATCCGTGCGGATACGGGTGTTTGTGCTCGGACACAGACAGGATCCATCCTGTCTGCGTCCGAATATGGACACCCGCACCTTCACGGACGTGCAGCTCGGGTGAGCGTACGGCCGCGTACTCCCATAGAGAAGAACAGGCTGCATGGGGGTGGCCCGATATGGCCGTGCACGCCACACGGATCTGTACAGGCCGGCCGTTAGTTGTGTGAATGAGGGCTTGAGATATTAAAGGAGAACTATGGGGTAGGGCTTTTCCCCATAGTTCTCCTTAGAGTAACGGGAGGACACAAACTAGCGTCCTCCCATCACTCTAGGCTCAGTATACCGCGAGCTGTAGCTCCCGGAGAACTGAGACGCCGCAGCTGAAACGGATCCCGACAATTATGTCTGGATCCGCCCAGCTGCGTGACTGACAGCTGGCTCTGCCTATCTAGAGGCAGAGACAGCTGTACCCGCCCCCTCCCCCGTCCGTTCCGCCAGTCAGCGCTGGAGGATCGGAGCGGGGAGGGGGGAATCCAGCCCCTCCCCTGTCACGGCTCTCTGCCGCCACAGGATCGAGAAGTGAGCGAACGCCGGTATGTGTTCGCTCACTTCCCGATCTACTGAGCCGACCTGTGACAGTCTCATTGTCACAGGTCGGCTAGAACTATGAGGTGAGTGAAAAGCATTCACCTCATTAAAAAAAAGTCAGGCCGAAACCGAAATTTTTTTTATTTTAACTTTTTCAAATGTAAAAAAAAAAAAATGTATTTGTATTTACTTTTTATAAACTTTTTGATTTTTTTATATTTTTTTTATTTTTTATTTTTTTTTATTCAATATTTTTATTTTTAACTTCACTTTTAGGGGCTTCGGGGAAATATTGGGGGTCTAAACAGATTCCTGATTTTTCCATTTTAAAATAGAAAAAGAGATTGAGGACACAGAGTCCTCAGAGACACACAGAGTCCTCAATCTCTTTTTCTGTGTCCACTGAGTGTTCCTGATCATTCATAACATGAGGACAGAGTATGTTTACTATAACCACAATCATGAATGAACAGGAAGTGATGTAGATCACTTCCCATTCATTCATAATTGAGGATATAGTAACCATACTCTGTCCTCAATTATCTATAAACACTCAGCGATCACCGACTGCTTGTACCCGCTCTCCATCCTGACGCGCTGTCACAGGAGGCTGAGCGAGTGGTGCAGGGAGGAGAGCTCACAGTGCTCTCCCTCCGCAGCGCTCGGCCGGCTGTCACAGTTTTTCTCCTCCCAGCTGGGACACAGAGCAGCGCCCAGTGGGGAGTAGAGAATACACAGATGCAAAGCTGTATCGGACAGAAAATTGAATTTTTGGCATTATGCCAAAAGTGCCATTTTCGGCCGATATGTTTTGGCGGTCGATATATCGGTGCATCCCTAATAATCAGTGCCTGCCCAATGGGTGAAGCACATAGGCGTGGGCACAGGGTGTACCGGGTGTGCCTGGGTACACCCTAATCACCCTGAGCATAACACTGAAAGTGCACCAGCGGATGCCAAGTTTTTAGTCACTGGTCTGGTGGATATTTCAAATTTTGACTCCTCAGTCCACAGCGCCTGCTGCCATTTTCATGCAGCCTTGCGGCCAATAAAGCCAATACCTCCGACGTGAAAACAAGGCTAAGCGGCTCAACTATGCACAAAAACATAGGGACTGGGGTGCAGGAAAATAGCAATGGTGGAGTGGCACGTTGGTTTGAACCTAAGCCATAGGACATAGGGGGAAATTGCCTTGCGTTGAGGCTGCGTCGGTCAACTCTGCCCAATGCAACCCAACGGTGGTGGTGGGAATGAGCCCACACTGGGCGTGCAATCGCTCCACATATGACGCCGGCGAAATAAAACCCTTTTTATGAATTTTTCCCCTATTAGTGACATCTTGCCAAGCAGATTTAATGAGCAAATGTGTCCAACTCTACAGAGGAGAGCGTGACGGAATCCGCTACGGCTTCCTTTCTTCTCTAACTCGTACAGTGTGAGAATATTAATTACGGTGCATTAAAAATGAATTGAGCAGACAGCGACGCACTCTGTCGCTTTTGATCTGAGATGACCTTGCGGGTAAATGAGATGAACTGTGACATGTTCACGGATTGTTCATTAATATGTCATATGAGATGCCTACATGCACGGCCTTACTCCGTACACCCTCTCGCCGCGACCTTTCATCTGCTGCGATACGGCGATCCCTGTCGCCCAGAAGGGTTTATTGAGGTATGTTTATGTATTGGGCGGTCTGCAAATGTATTGCAAACCTCAAGAGGGGGGGGGGTCATTATTGTCACATATTGAGCATTGCTCCTGTCCTGCGCTATTCCAGTTCTGGGCAGGTTAATATCAACAAAGTAGATTTATTTATTTAGAAATATATTACATATTATTTATATATATATATATTATATATTTTT
>NW_017306853.1:833856-848638 GCF_000935625.1 Nanorana parkeri | reverse complement strand
TTTTTTATTTATTTGTATCATAGGCTACCAAAAATGTTAAACTAAAAAACACAGTTTACAAGCTGGAGTTCCACTGTAATCTCTGTGGTGGCGTACTGAAACATTAAGGGGCCCGAGATGAGATTTTTACAAATTTAGTTTGAGAAGGGCGGGACGTTTGTATTTCTCATACAAGAGGTATAAACGCTAACAGAATGACATTTTAGGCGAGGTTCACACTTAGGCGATTCAGATCCCAAGCTGTTTCCGCGCGGTTGTCGCGCCTTTTCGATCGCGCGACTGTTCATTGTAAACCGCGCAGTTGTTGCGCTTTTTCAATGCATAGGGATGTCTATGGGACCCAAACTGCGAGACAACCGGCCGAAAATAGCTCCAGCACCTTTTCGCGCGACAGGCGATTTCCGTCGCACGACAAACCTGCAAAGGTGTGAGCAGCCTCCATTGACTTTAAAGGAGAACTATGAGGCGAGTGCTTTTCACTCCTCATAGTTCTAGCCGACCTGTGACAATGAGACTGTCACAGGTCGGCTCAGTAGATCGGAAAGTGAGAGAACACATAACGGCGCTCGCTCACTTCTCGATCTTGTCACGGCAGAGAGCTGTGACAGGGGAGGGGCTGGATTCCACTCTCCCCGCTCCGATCCTCCAGCGCTGACTGGCAGAACGGACGGGGGGAGGGGGCGGGTACAGCTGGCTCTGCCTCTAGATAGGCAGAGCCAGCTGTCACTCACGCAGCTGGGTGGATCCAGACAGTAATGTCGGGATCCGTCCGGCTGCGGCGTCTCAGTATACCGCGAGCTGTAGCTCCCTATATACTGAGCTTTGGGTGACGGGAGGACGCTAGTTTGTGTCCTCCCGTTACCCTTAGGAGAACTATGAGGAAAAGCCCTGACCCCATAGTTCTCCTTTAACGTGAATCTGTGCGGTGTGCACTGGCCCTGAGGGACATATTTATAAAGCAGCGAATGTAACGTTCACCAAACATTCACTGCAGGTGTATCTTCCTGGTGCATTTGTTTTAAAATACAGATGCAGTGAATGCTTGAGTGATGTTGCATTCACTGCTTGATAAATATGCCCCTTTATTTACAGCTCAGTGCTACTGATCTCCTACACTCACTTCCTGTCTACATGCACTGCAGCGATGGCTGCACGGCATTTCTCAGGGCGGGTTTCCTGATGGTAATGACAGTGGACCTTGCCTGCCTAATGTGTGCTGAAATGGCCGCCTGTTGCCCCCATCGGAAGCCTGTGTGACAGGGTGACAACGCAGGACCACAATTGGGAGACAGAGCGTTGTCACCCTATAACAGGAAGTGCCTGACCAAGCTATATGTTCACACATTGAGTGGTCTTCAAATGTATTACAAATCCCAAGCAGAGTTTTTCATAACAGTCTCTTATGAAGCGTAGCTCGTGTCCTGCGCTGTTCCAATCCTGTGTCGCTTTATAAATATCCACAAAGAAGGCTTTTTATTTGAAGTCCATGGGAAGATCATGTGGTGGACAAGCAAAGCAAGGACGAGATTCTTCCCCTGGGGAGTAGAATGACCCCGTGAGTATATTGCCAATGTCATGACCCCCTTCGGAAAGCATTAAGGCTCTGTGAATGTCGCCGGAATAAAATGTCACATAAATGTCACAGATCTGCGCCATGCAACAGTTATATACGAGGGGGGGGGGGAGAGTTAAAGGGTTAGTCTATGCGAAACTTTTATTTTATGTTATGACACAAAAGTGGGTGGGGACACTTCAAAAGTTCATTGGCACATGCCCTGGGCACCACTGAAGGGGTGCACCCAGGACACTGTGGTCGTAGAGCATTATGGATTTTCTTAATGGGGACAACGGCAGAAGCCGTTTGCTTACAGACCATCTCTCCCAAACCGAAACTCCACATGACTCTGCCTTAACAGGGCAGCCAAGGAGGGGGAGGAGTCACTGGCGCGACTCATTTAATTGTGCGTGTACATTGGCGTTTGAGCTGCTGAGCTCTGTAAGCAAAAAGATTATTACGGCAGAAGGTAAGGAGCTGGTAAACAAGTAGCTTCGGCTGATCCTTCGGCTCTCTTCAGCCACCTCTGGCTTCGTTTCAGTCGAACTGAAGGGCTTCTATACGGGCTATTCACTATAGCCCGTACAGCAGCCGAGCAGCTCAGCCAGGCCAAAGGCCTTCGACTCGACCGAGCCGTAGTGATTGCCGAAGCGTGGAGAAAGGTTGGCCGAAGCTGACCGATCTCTACACAAATGACAGCTGGGCGGAGCCAGCCGTGATCTCACAGCTGGCTCCGCCCTGTTGTAATGACAGATCAGCTTCCCCAAATGACCTGGGGACGCTGATCTGTCATCAAGCAATAACAACTGGGCGCAGCCAGCTGTGACATCAGGGGCCGGCTCCGCCCAGTTGTTATTCATTGGTCGGTAGACATGTGCACCAGCAAAAAAATTGTTTCGTTTCGATTCAGATTTTGCTTTATTTCGTTTTTCGGAATTCGGAACCGAAATTCGGATTCGGACGAAATTCGTTAGCGGTAATCCGTACGAAATTTCGTTTCGTTTTCGTTCGTTGCAGCAAAGTGACATTTAAGAGGGAAAAAAAAGTTTCTATGTTCTCAAATGTCACTTTGCTGCAACGAAATTTCCTCCAAAAAACCGCATTGGAAATTCGGAATCGGAGTTTCTGATTTGTTTGATTCGTTATATTTGTCAATTCGGAATTCGGATACATCCAAATTTCCGAAATTTCGTCCGGATTTCGATTCGGAACGAAACGAATGGCACATGTCTATTGGCCGGGACCTACTAGAAGACTCTGGCAGCTGACGGTCTATAGGAAACAGTTGGGTGGAGCCAGCTGTCACTGCTAGCTCCATCCAATAGTTTTCTTCTTTTGCCGGCGTTTTTCTTTTAGCATTTTTAATTTTCTTCTTTTTTTTCGTTTCTTTAAACTATTAAAAAAAAAATTTCATTTCCTATTTTCTTACATTTTTAAAAATGTATTTTTCAACTTTTTTTTTATTATTCATTTCACTTCTTTTTCTATTCTGCTCAGCACCTGGGAGGCACTGAGCAGAATAGCCGAGCCGAATGCCGCTCGGGGCCATTCGGCTTTTCACTTAAAGTGACATTAAACCCTCAGATTTTTTAACATAAAACAATACTGTAATGTGCGCCTTACTGTAATCCATGGTCGTTTCCCTTCTCTTTGCTGCTCTTCCTTTTAAATCCTCATGTCTTCTCATGCTGGGGGAGAACTTCCCTTTGCAGCTGAGTGCCTCTTCCTGTAGTGCTGGCTCAGGATGTGAACCTTCACACAGACACCATGTATCCATTCCAGAGACAAGGCAGTCTGCTGCAAAACAGAAGTTCTCCCCCAGCATGAGAACAGATACAGATTTAAAAGGAAGAGCAGCAAAGAGAAGGGAAACTACCATGGATTACAGTAAGGCGCACATTACACTATTGTTTTATGTTAAAAAATCTGAGGGTTTAATGTCACTTTAATGTCGTTCGGCCCCTATGAGAATAGGGGAGAACGGCAGCGAGTGAGCTACCGGAGCTTCAGCTCAGCCGATCCAGAAGTTGCATAGCCTGAGTCGAACTCCTTCTGCACTTCGGCTCAGCCTAAGATGCACAGCATGTTCGGCTGACCGAAGGCAGCCGATGTACGGCTGATTTTATCCAATGTACAGCTGAAATCAGCCGTGCAAGCCAGAAACGAATAGCCGAAAAGCGTTCGGCTCACTTCACTTTGGCTGGGTTATTCACTCGGCTGCCTTTGGCAGCTTTGTGAATAGCCCCCTATGACTTTTCTAATATTTACTTAAAGGAGAATAATGAGGTGAGTGATTTTCACTCAGCCTCATAATCTGAGCCGACCTGTGACGAAACTGTCACAGTTCGGCTCAGAAGATCGGGAAGTGAGCGAACACATACCGGCGCTCGCTCACTTCTCGATCCTGTGCCGGCAGAGAGCTGTTACAGGGGAGGGACTAGATTCCCCCCTCCCCTATCCGATCCTTCAGCGCTGACTGGCGGAACGGACGGGGGAGGGGGCGGGTACAGCTGGCTCTGCCTCTAGATAGGCAGAGCCAGCTGTCACTCACGCAGCTGGGCGGATCCAGACATAATTGTCGGGATCCGCTTCAGCTGCGGCGTCTCAGTATATAGGGAGCTGTAGCTCGCGGTATACTGAGCTTTGGGTGACGTGAGGACGCTAGTTTGTGTCCGCCCGTTACCCTTAGGAGAACTATGGGGAAAAGACTTAACCCCATAGTTCTCCTTTAACAACAAATATACTTTTAATATTGTATTTTTGAATCCCTAGCATAATTATTGGTTGCTAGGATTCAGGCAGCCCTAAGTTTCACTCACTTGGACATTCACCTAACCTGGATTACTGCTGGGTTCGGTGAACATGCAAGTGGACCAAACCCTGGTCAGTTCGCTCATCAATGCTTACCGGTCCTTAGATGTGCTGGCTGTGGGATTGCCATCATCTTAGCAGCCGATGATGCTCTGCCACCAGTCAATCGATGATGCTCTGCAACTCAGCCACCAGTCAACCAGTGATGCTGAGCGGGCCCCATGGCGTCATTGGTTGCTAGAACACAGATGGAGGTTCAGTGGGTGGGCAAAGTGGCCAAATTGTTCACCCAATCACCAAACTGCGAACAGATTGGGTTTGGATCAAACTCATGGTTGGCCCCAACTTGAAGCTCAAGCTTATCCCTACTGATAAGCTCAGGGCCGGATTCCCCACAAGTCCACCGAGGCCCGGCCTCGGGGTAGCAGAGGGGCGGCAGCGGTTTGAAATCTCCCGACGCCCGGGACATGCAGTTACGGGTGCCGGGCGGTAATTTGTTTTCTACATTTAGTCCTGCTAAGATGTCGCCAATTAGGGTGAGTTTGAATTTTTTTTAGTTTCTTTAATTTTTTAACTTTTTTAATCTTTTACTTTTTTGTATTTTTTTAACTTTTTAAAATTTCTCCATTTGGCATTATCCATGAGGGGGGATTTGACAGGGGGAGGGGGGCGCATTGGGGAACCTGGCCTTGGGGCAGCAGGGAGAGTAAATCCGGTCCTGGGTAAGCTACAATATATTACATTTTGTCCTTGGGTTTAGACACACATTAATGTTGGGCCTTATATTTGGGTTTAGCTAATGGAACAAATTTACTTTACGTATTTCCTAGTTCTTCCAGTGAATATTTTCACATTGTGTGGACTCGTTATTGTAATTCAATTGCAACTTTCTTCGAGAATTCTAAGCAACAAAGGCTATATTTTAAAAGAGAAGTGTCATGGTTCTTCTTCAGCCCCTCCTCCCTCATCATTAACCCCTCATGTTTTATGCATTGCATAAACATCTCCAGAGCAATAGCGCATAAATGAAGGTAATCAAATTGTCACCAATGGTTCCTTTGCGACACCTATTCACCTTCACCTATTCATCATGCATAATCACCCGAGATCTGCTCCTGACAAGCGGCTGACTCATTATATGTCGTCAATGAAATCTGAAAAGAAAAGTTTCTTTTTAGCGGAACATCTGCTTTATTATTGGGACAAAAAGGCAATCTCTCATATGATCTACGTTGGATGTTCTTGTCCTTTTCTTCTAGAAATGCTTTTGTGATTCACTGACCCGGCCAAGTCTTCAGACCGGGACTTCTGGTTTTCCAGATTTGAATTATTGTTTCAAGTCAGTGACTCAAAAGGCACCAGAGCCAATGGGCCAGTATTGCAGCCTAACAAATTACTGTAGCTTGTTGGACATCTCATTCCAAAACCATGGTGAGCTGTAGCTCCCTATATACTGAGCCTAGGGTGACGGGAGGATGCTAGTTTGTGTCCTCCCGTTACCCTAAGGAGAACTATGGGGAAAAGCCCTGACCCCATAGTTCTCCTTTAAAATGGAGTTTGCAGCTATAATGGCCTCCAAAGCCAATGGGCCAGTATTGCGGCCAAGCAAATTACTGTAGCTTTGTGAGGACTTACCTGTTTCCTCCCGCAGGGTCTCGTGCCGTCAGGTGGTCTTCATGTGCAGTGCAGAGCCCAACGGCTGCTGTGTGTGGAGTCCGCTTGTTCCATCGTCCAGAACTGTACAGGAAGAGGCACGCACGAGCACTGGACCGCCTCTTAAATGGACAGTGCACATCCCTCCAAGGAAGTGGTCCGCCCCTGGAAATGACATCATCTCATTGCCAACAGGTACTGTATATAAGCAGGAAGGGCGAGTCTCTCTGTGCTTGGTTATTGTTGAGCTTGTTCTTAGAGTGCCTGGCGTTATACCTGTTTCTGATCCCTATTACCTATTGGACTGCCCCTGTACTGGCTACCACTACGCAGGAGATTGTGCGTTATCCAAGTGTACTTGAGTGGAGGTACCAATCGTACTGGCAAGTCCCCTGCGTCTGGGCTCCTACCATCACCAACCTGACAAGCTTGTTGGACATCCCATTCCAAAACCATGGGCATTAAAATGGAGTTGGCGGCTATAATGGCCTCCATTCTTCTGGGAAGGCTTTCCACGAGATTTTAGAATGCGTCTCTGGGAATTTGTACCCATTGTTGAGGTCGGGCACTGATGTTGGAAGAGAAGACCAGGCTTGGAATCAGAATTCCAATTCATCCCAAATACTGTTCTTGTCCCTTTCTTCTAGAACTGCTACTTGAGTAACCCGACCAAGTCTTCAGACCGTGACTTCTGATTTTCAAGATTTGAATGATTGTTTTGTGTCAGTGACTCAAAAAGCACCCCTACCAGTGGTCCAGTATTGCAGCCAGGGAAAGTAGCTTTTTGGACATGCCATTACAAAAATATGAGCACCCTTTCCCCTTGGTGCCTATAATGGCCTCCATTCTTCTGGGAAGGCTTTCCACAAGATTTTTGAGAGCATCTGTGGGAATGTGTGTGTACCCATATGTGAGGTAAGGTACTTATTTTGGAGGAGAAGACCTCCCAAACTTAAGTAGGGTTGATGTCAGCGCTCTGTACAGTTCCTCCACACAAAATTGAAGACATATCTGTAGAGGGCTGGACCCAAATGTACAGAAGATGGGGCATAAGATCCAAATTCCAGAGGCAGCTCTCTCTTGTCACCTGTCAAGGTTCCCCAGAGTGGTCTGAAGTGGGTTGAAGGATGGGAGCGCCACAACTCTAATATGAGTCAAGTAAGACTTTGTTGGATATGACAAGAGTTACAAAATAACAGCCAACACATTTCAGGAGCTCAGAACTCCTCTTTCTTCAAGGCTTAAATGCTGGAGTGATGGAAAAGAATACTGGACAACCGATTGTAATAAAAAGGGGTATTTAATACTTGTAATCTCTGTTGCTTGGGATTTCAGTCAGTGGAAACTATTGAAGATCGCTTTATTTTGCAATATGCTGGTGTTCCATTCTGTTACCGAAGGCACTTAAGCCCTGATGAAGGTGGAGTTCTGAGCCCCTCAAACATGTCATGTGCAATAAAGACTTACTGGACTCATATTAGACACGTGGTGCTCTCATTCCTTCTACATACTCTGTACCAAACTGGTCACCCCATGTCTTTATGGAGCTTGCTTTGTACACAGGGGACTGTCATGGTGGAACAGAAAAGGGTCTTCACCAAACTGTTACCACAAGGCTGGAGGAGCCCAATTGTCTAAGATGTACTGTACCCTTTATAGTACCCTCATGTGTGTGTGAACTCCATCATTTGAAGGGGATCCACATACTTCTGGGTATATGATGTAGGCGTGATGACCCATAAGACCCATAAGCCTTTGGCCATGAAAAGAAGTAGAAGTAATGAATCTGATGCAGCTGAGGCATGAGGCACAAAGTAATATCACTAGTAGTGAATTGATAAGCTTACATATATTGGTTTATGAACAACACGTGCAGTATGTATAAGCAACAAGTCTTCCTAAAGGTCACGTCACATGCTCAGTATCCTAGCAACATAAACCTAGCATCATTTTTGTTCAATTTTCTCTCCAGCTAAATAAAACATGTCCCCGCTTTGTAATGCATCGACTTTAAAACACAGCCTATTCCTTTGTTCTTCGGTCGGCTAGTAGCGGCGAACATTCACCTTTATCTGCCAAAGGCAATAAAACCCTCATTTCAGAGAATGACATATTCCTCCGGGGGATTGCTGTGTGCTTATTGTAGGTAACAGAGACATGAATGGAGACCAAGGGGAATATTAGCAGGCGGGGAGTGGGAAGTGTTCTGCGAGCAAACTTTGATGAACACAGCGTATTAATAACAGCTTAACCAATACCAAAAAATGAAAAGAATCTGTTTATTTTTTAGAACTTTCTTACTTCCAATCCTTTCCTCGTTGCTCTTGTTGTCCTTACGCTCCCTTCCTTCCCTTTCCATTCCTTCTCTAACCTTTCCCTTATGTTCCTTTTCATTCCCTTCTCTTTCCTTCCTTTCCCTTCTCTTTTCAATTCCCTTCTCTTTCTTTTTTTTCAATGTCTTTCCTGTTTATTCCCTCATCTTCCTTTTTTTACCTTCTTTTCCTTTATATTCCTTACCTTTTCCTTACTTGGCTTTCCCTTCCCTCTTTCATTTCATGTATTTGTTTAGTCAGGTCCTACTCACCTTCTTTATTCCTCCACTCTCCTCTTTTCCCATTTTCTTTCCATCATTCATTGTGTTCAAATCATTGGCTCATTCCTTATTTTTACAACAGTCTTTCCTTTTCCTTTCCTTTCCTTTCCCTTTTTCCTTTCCTTTGCTTTCCTTTCTCCTTTCCTTTGCTTCTCTTTTCCTCTCCTTTTTTCCTTTCCTTTCCTTTTCCTTCCCTTTTTCCTTTCCTTTTCTTTCCCTTTCCTTCCCTTTTCCTCTCCTGTTTTCCTTTTCTTTTCCTTCCCTTTTTCATTACCTTTCCTTCCTTTTTCCTTCCCTTTTTCCTTTCCTTTTTCTTCCCTTTTTCCTTTCCTTTTCCTCCCCTTTTTCATTACCTTTCCTTCCTTTTTCCTTCCCTTTTTCCTTTCCTTTTCCTTCCCTTTTTCCTTTCCTTTTTCTTCCCTTTTTCCTTTCTTTTTCCTTCCATTTTCTTTCCCTTTCCTTCCTTTTTCCTTCCCTTTTTCCTTTCCTTTTTCTTCCCTTTTTCCTTTCCTTTCCCTTTTCATTACCTTTCCTTCCTTTTTCCTTCCCTTTTTCCTTTCCTTTTTCTTCCCTTTTTCCTTGCCTTTTTCTTCCCTTTTTCCTTTCTTTTTCCTTCCATTTTCTTTCCCTTTCCTTTTTTTCCCTTTCCTTTTCCTTTCCTTTTCTTTTTCATTTCCTTTCCTTCCCTTTTCCTTTCCTTTCCTTTTCTTCCCTTTTTCCTTTCCTTTTCCTTCCCTTTTCTTTCCCTTTCCTTTTTTCCCTTTCCTTTGCCTTTCCTTTTCTTTTTCCTTTCCTTTCTTTCCCTTTTCCTTTGCTTTCCTTTTCTTCCCTTTTTCCTTTCCTTCCCTTTTTCCTTTCCTTTTCTTTCACTTTCCCTTTCCTTCCCTTTAATTTTCCTTTCCTCCTCAGTAGTAACAGTAGTAGATCTCATAGTAAAAGCGAGACCCCTCAGATTGACAGAGCTGGAAAATTTGCCCTACAATTCTTACTGTTCTTATAGAGAGTTAAGGATGCATATCGCTTTTAATATATGGTCACTCTATCCAAGCAAATGAATCAAGATAAGCGACATAGCACTCTACCTTTTACCCATCTCTTCCACTGAGTGCTGCCATCCAGGGTCCAATCAGTTTTACCTTTACCTTTTAGCCATCTCTTCCACTGAGTGCTGCCATCCAGGGTCCAATCAGTTTAAACTATCCTTTGGCAACCAGTGGGCCGTGGTACCCCGGGGGGGGGGGCCTTCTGGCTTTCTCAGGGGTTCTCCGAAATCTTCTCACAGCCATATGCTGCCTTCTGCATTGCTGCCACAGCTCCTGATGTGAAGTGGGGACCAAGTCTCTGATGTGAAGGGGGCTCCTGATGTACAAAGGCAGCTTGGTATGTAAAGGGGTACACTGATGTAAAAAGGGGATTCTGATATGAAGGGGGGCTTCTGATTTGAAGAGGGAACCCCCCTGCCCCTCCTTATTTTGTGTAGGGTTTTAGCCTCAATGTTTTGGCATATTTTTAATGGGTGCCATGACTGAAAAAGGTTGAGAAATGCACCATTTCAGAGTGATCTTTCCAATGTGAGGGTTGTGTGGGTTTGGGGGAGAGTCAGATGAGGAATCTAAAGACCTCTTTCAATGTGCCCCATTCTAAAAGCTTGCTGTTACTGTTTAGTTTCACGTTTTCTCTGTAAGCAGCAAATGTAGGACATGTTTGCTATGTTCCCCTTTAAGCGGAGACTCATCATGTCACCAGAGTCTACAAGCAAATTAGTTTTTCATCTTCTCGTGGACATTTTATGATTCAGCTGACAAATTATAGGCTTCCTTTTGTTCCCTCTGATTATCTAAGACAATATCGTGCCCGTGGTTCGATGCCTTGCCAACCTACAGCGACAGGGTATTATTTGATGCGGAACAAAGAACTACAAACCATTTATTGTTTTTTAAAATACCGAATGTAATTTGTAGTACTCCTTTGAAGCCAGAGACAATGGTGCTGGAAATGTGTGTGTAAACTCGGGGACACAGTGTGCCACGCAAGGACATTTAAAATAATTGAAAGGACTAATTTTATTAACAATTTTACAATGAATAAATGTTGCATGAGGGAAAAGTGAAGAACTCTGCGCTTTAACTGCAGTTAAATGTTTCTAAACTCAGAATAATGTATTTAGGAGAGAAGAAACTTCTGATATAGTACACTATTGGGGTACAGTGTTGGCAAGAACTACAGAGAAAAAGATTTAGGGGTGCTTATTTCAGATGATTGAACATATAGCGTGGCCTAGCAATGGCGAAAGTAAATACAATTGTGGGGGGTGTCACTAGAGGGATCCCCAGCTGGAGAAAGAAGGTCCTGATTCCTCTATATAGATCTTTATTATCACTAGAGGGTTCCCCAGCAGGAGGAACGAGGTCCTGATTACTCTATATAGATCTTTATTTATCACTAGAGGGATCCCCAGCAGGAGGAAGGAGGTCCTGATTCCTCTATATAGATCTTTATTTATCACTGGAGGGGTCGCCAGCAGGAGGAAGGAAGTCCTGATTCCTCTATATAGATCTTTATTTATCACTGGAGGGCTCCCCAGCAGGAGGAAGGAAGTCCTGATTCCTCTATATAGATCTTTATTTATCACTGGAGGGCTCCCCAGCAGGAGGAAGGAAGTCCTGATTCCTCTATATAGATCTTTATTTATCACTAGAGGGATTCCCAGCAGGAGGAAGGAGGTCCTGATCCCTCTATATAGATCTTTATTTATCACTGGAGGGCTCCCCAGCAGGAGGAAGGAAGTCCTGATTCCTCTATATAGATCTTTATTTATCACTAGAGGGATTCCCAGCAGGAGGAAGGAGGTCCTGATCCCTCTATATAGATCTTTATTTATCACTGGAGGGCTCCCCAGCAGGAGGAAGGAAGTCCTGATTCCTCTATATAGATCTTTATTTATCACTAGAGGGATTCCCAGCAGGAGGAAGGAGGTCCTGATCCCTCTATATAGATCTTTATTTATCACTGGAGGGCTCCCCAGCAGGAGGAAGGAAGTCCTGATTCCTCTATATAGATCTTTATTTATCACTAGAGGGATTCCCAGCAGGAGGAAGGAGGTCCTGATCCCTCTATATAGATCTTTATTTATCACTGGAGGGCTCCCCAGCAGGAGGAAGGAAGTCCTGATTCCTCTATATAGATCTTTATTTATCACTAGAGGGATTCCCAGCAGGAGGAAGGAGGTCCTGATCCCTCTATATAGATCTTTATTTATCACTGGAGGGCTCCCCAGCAGGAGGAAGGAAGTCCTGATTCCTCTATATAGATCTTTATTTATCACTAGAGGGATTCCCAGCAGGAGGAAGGAGGTCCTGATCCCTCTATATAGATCTTTATTTATCACTGGAGGGCTCCCCAGCAGGAGGAAGGAAGTCCTGATTCCTCTATATAGATCTTTATTTATCACTAGAGGGATTCCCAGCAGGAGGAAGGAGGTCCTGATCCCTCTATATAGATCTTTATTTATCACTGGAGGGCTCCCCAGCAGGAGGAAGGAAGTCCTGATTCCTCTATATAGATCTTTATTTATCACTAGAGGGATTCCCAGCAGGAGGAAGGAGGTCCTGATCCCTCTATATAGATCTTTATTTATCACTGGAGGGCTCCCCAGCAGGAGGAAGGAAGTCCTGATTCCTCTATATAGATCTTTATTTATCACTAGAGGGATTCCCAGCAGGAGGAAGGAGGTCCTGATCCCTCTATATAGATCTTTATTTATCACTGGAGGGCTCCCCAGCAGGAGGAAGGAAGTCCTGATTCCTCTATATAGATCTTTATTTATCACTAGAGGGATTCCCAGCAGGAGGAAGGAGGTCCTGATCCCTCTATATAGATCTTTATTTATCACTGGAGGGCTCCCCAGCAGGAGGAAGGAAGTCCTGATTCCTCTATATAGATCTTTATTTATCACTAGAGGGATTCCCAGCAGGAGGAAGGAGGTCCTGATCCCTCTATATAGATCTTTATTTATCACTGGAGGGCTCCCCAGCAGGAGGAAGGAAGTCCTGATTCCTCTATATAGATCTTTATTTATCACTAGAGGGATTCCCAGCAGGAGGAAGGAGGTCCTGATCCCTCTATATAGATCTTTATTTATCACTGGAGGGCTCCCCAGCAGGAGGAAGGAAGTCCTGATTCCTCTATATAGATCTTTATTTATCACTAGAGGGATTCCCAGCAGGAGGAAGGAGGTCCTGATCCCTCTATATAGATCTTTATTTATCACTGGAGGGCTCCCCAGCAGGAGGAAGGAAGTCCTGATTCCTCTATATAGATCTTTATTTATCACTAGAGGGATTCCCAGCAGGAGGAAGGAGGTCCTGATCCCTCTATATAGATCTTTATTTATCACTGGAGGGCTCCCCAGCAGGAGGAAGGAAGTCCTGATTCCTCTATATAGATCTTTATTTATCACTAGAGGGATTCCCAGCAGGAGGAAGGAGGTCCTGATCCCTCTATATAGATCTTTATTTATCACTGGAGGGCTCCCCAGCAGGAGGAAGGAAGTCCTGATTCCTCTATATAGATCTTTATTTATCACTAGAGGGATTCCCAGCAGGAGGAAGGAGGTCCTGATCCCTCTATATAGATCTTTATTTATCACTGGAGGGCTCCCCAGCAGGAGGAAGGAAGTCCTGATTCCTCTATATAGATCTTTATTTATCACTAGAGGGATTCCCAGCAGGAGGAAGGAGGTCCTGATCCCTCTATATAGATCTTTATTTATCACTGGAGGGCTCCCCAGCAGGAGGAAGGAAGTCCTGATTCCTCTATATAGATCTTTATTTATCACTAGAGGGATTCCCAGCAGGAGGAAGGAGGTCCTGATCCCTCTATATAGATCTTTATTTATCACTAGAGGGATCCCCAACAGGAGGAGGGTGTGACGGACCGCCTGGTACCCCGACTGGGTACCCCCGTCCGTAAATCAGCTTCCTCTCCGCTGGAACCCGAATCCCAGTGTCATCAGCCCAAACCTGGCTAATTATTGGTAAGAACCAATATATTAGGACAGAACGCTAAACCAGACAATCATTAGACAACACTAATGTTGAGGTTGATAGAACAAGTCCAGAGATGAGCAATAAAAAGAGAGCAAGGTCTGAGGAATAAAACATGTCAGGAGAGACTGCAGGGGTTTAATCTATCCAGTCTGGAGGAAAGAAGGGAAAGGGGGGCGGCATGACCGAAACCTTTAAATCCACAAGGGTGTGAATAAAGTTCTGGAGGGCAATATTTTCAATGTTAAGCGGAGATGAAAAACACGGGGGCATGAGTTTAAACCAGCAGAAGTACAGTTCCAAACTAACCTTCGAAAGTATTATTGTACTGTATAGGGGATACTTGCAAAAGACCTCCAGCAGAAGTAGTGAGTCAGCCAACAGTAACTAAAACTTAAACCTGCTTGGGGCAAATACGGATCTATATTCAGACAAAATGGTTAAAAAGGAAAACACTAAATACATTTCAGAGAGGACAGACTCGATGGATGGTATGGTCATCTGTGTCTCTGTGTCTTTTATGAGGCTGTCCAAGGCCCCTTATTACGACACCAGCCATTGTTCACTTGAATTGTGTTTGTCTTTTTCCTTCCCTCGCCATTAATTTCCCATATATCAATCCAGCTCCCCGGGAAGCGTCCACCTGCCTCCTGCAGGCACAGCGTGTTCCCAACGTTCCAGGCATCAATATCACCTATCAGTGTGATAAAATGAGAGCACGGTGTGTTACATTAACAGTATCATTCTCTGCTTCAAGGGATCGCCACCTGCTGAGTAGCATAATGGCGGTTAATCACAGGATTGACCCGCATATCTGTATGTACATGGTTAGTCACTGCAGGGGCTGATGGCATAGGAAGGAATAGGTAGTTACCGCACAGTACATTCTATTTTTTTTTTCTTGTATGTATAACCTAAACTTTTGTTTGTTTTTTTTGGATTTGGATGGCGTAGGCTTTGGATGGCTTACGAAGAGTTAGAACACCTGTCATGCTTTTATTGTTGTCCGTGCCTCTGCCGAGCAGATTCACCCTCTCTGTTTATTCTGGGGACTATTGTCAGAAAGTGATGGGAATCCGAAATGTTACAGTTGTTACCAGAACAGTAACTGAGAATTCTTCTGTA
>NW_017306853.1:833394-833844 GCF_000935625.1 Nanorana parkeri | reverse complement strand
ATGAGGTGGTATCTGGTCCCGGCTAGAGTGGCCCCCCCCCCCCCCCCACCCCCGAAGGAGCCCGGTTCATCTCTAGTCTGTCTAGGGCAGTGCTTCTTAAAGTGCGGGTCGCGACCCCATATGGGGACGAAGGAGCCCGGTTCATCTCTAGTCTGTCTAGGGCAGTGCTTCTTAAAGTGCGGGTCGCAACCCCATATGGGGACCCGCAAGTGAACAGGAGGGGTCACGATCTGAATCCCCGGCCAGGACCACCATCAGGGGAGTACGACAGGGGAGGCCTAGGCTCCAAACAAGATTTTTTTGTTTTCTCCCTGTGCACTTTGTACCTTCCTGAGCACGTGCCGCGCAGGAAGGTTTTTGCTTTCTTTACATTTACGGAGCTTTCTTTAACCCAGCAGCTGTGGAGAACAGCTGTTGGAGGTAAAGGTAAGGGAGGGAGAGAGGGCTTAG
>NW_017306853.1:828966-832222 GCF_000935625.1 Nanorana parkeri | reverse complement strand
GGGGGGGAGTGGAGAGAGACACTGAAGACAACTTCAAGAGCCATCATTGGTCCCGGGTCTCTTCCTCTCCAGCAACACAGACCTCCTCCATGTTGGAGGTCTCAGGGAAACCTTTCCCTCATACCAGCCTATGCCCACCCCCAGGCCTTAGGCCTAGCCTGAGGGGCAGATTGAACAGCACCCAGCCCTATTCCATGGCTGGTCCCGGCTAGTCTGAGCACATGGCAAATCCCTCCAGTATATGTACCCTATCCCAGCATGCACCAATGGTTGAGAGAAACCCAGTGATTGGCTGCTGTACTGTACATACACTACAGTGCCTCTCATTGGCTGCCCCACAATATGACAGAGTCACACTCCGCCCAGGGGGGTACAGGCAATGCCAGACACCTGGAATTAACCAGATAACTGCCACTATTATTCCAGCCAGGCTGATTACAGCCCCGGCTATCACTAAATGTCTAGTGGCCACATCACAGAAGGTGATGGTGGCTACACTTCCAAAGGGGACACCTGTCTAAGAAGCGGACGCCCCTCATTTGCAGAGTTTGTGATTGTCCCCAGGACAAAAAGTGAGGAGATATCTCCTTAACAGGACACAGACAGTGAAAAATCAACTAGTAGGAAGAAAGCACAAGGCATGTTCTTGTGAGTCCAGAAATTGATTCTGTTAGCAGTTCAGGCAGCCAATATATTTATAGGGTGTTCAACAAGCTCTTCATCAGGACTTGGTGGATGGTGACCAAAGAAAACATACTGGAATGGAGTAATCCTGGAGGGTCGTTCCTGTGACAAAAAGAATCTGCCCCAGAGGCCAAACCATTTACTTATTAGAACATATTACCCAATGCCCTACACTTTTGTACCTAGGGGTCCTAGCCCTCCCTTACTCAATCCAAATGGTTTTGGCTGTAAAGTTGTACAATGTGAAGTGGAACTCCAACGTTAGAGTTTGCCACTTCCACTGCCAACCCCTTCCGCCTCCCTTAAGCCCTCCTGGATCTGTTTTTTTTTTAAAGACCTAGACCTATCTTTTTCAATGAAGTCATCTTGCCATGAGCTACTTTTTTTCCTTTGTGGCGGTGGAGGACTTGCCCCTGGAATGAGTGGCACTCACATAACTACTTGTGAGAGCCACTTAGTCCTGTAGTACTATGGGCCCAGCATGAGTGACGATGCGCCCCCAGGGGGTGTGTCAACCACAGGCTGGGGTAGAAGAATGGACACCGGCACTCCAATAGCAAATCCAGTCCGTCTATTTATTGCCGTACGTGCTGCATTGCAAAATACACTTAGTGCCAAAATTTGATTGCACCCACTAATGGAACAGTGGCTCTGAGTGAGGTGGGTATGTGGACTGTAACCACAGGCTGGGGTGACAGGAAATGGTGGACCAGTGGTGCTGGATGGATGAGGAAGTCAGGGACGCCGCTGGAGTGTGGAGGGAGCAAGTAAAGCTTGGAGGGGGGTTACTGTGTCTACCAGCTGGGAGCTCCACACCAATCAGCCCTAACATTATAACCACCCGCCTAATATTGAGTAGGTCCCCCTTTTGCCACCAAAACAGCCCTGACCCATCGAGGCATGGACTCCAGTAGACCTCTGAAGGTGTGTTGTGGTATCTGGCACCAAGCTGTCAGTAGCAGATCCTTTAAGTCCTGTAAGTTGTGAGGTGATCGGCCTCCATGGATCGGACTTGTTTTTCCAGCACATCCCTAATACTTGACTGCACTGAGATCTACAGAATCTGGAGGTCAAGTCCAAACCTCTAACTTGTTGTTGTGTTCCTTGAACCATTTTTGCAGTGTGGCCGGGTACATTATCCTGCTGAAAGAGGCCACTGTTTCCATGAAGGGGTGTACTTGGTCAGTAACAATGTTTAGGTCAGTGATACGTGTCACAGTGACATCCACAAGAATAGCGGGATCTAAGGTTTCCCAGCAGAACATTTCCCAAAGCATCACACTGCCTCCGCCGGCTTGTCTTCTTCCCATAGTACATCCTGGAATACGGAGCTCCCAGTCCTGCCAGGAGTCACAGTGATTTCACCAATGTATGCCTCCCAGAAGCATTGGAGGTTGGAAGCCGAGGGTTTATAGGAGGCCAACAGTTTGTCTACAAATGGCCATTTATGTTGGGAAGGGAGATTTACAAAGAAATGGTCCTTCTGTTGGCCATGGAAGGTCCACTATATAGTGAGATTTCAGCTTTGTTGAGGGCAAGAGGACCCCCACAGCTAGTGCCAGGACAAGGTCCATCAACACCCATAGATGCCAAAGTGTACCCATGGATGCCAAACCCTCCCCAGAGTTGAGACAGATTGTTCTTCAATGTCTGAATGTACAGAGTCCATGCTGGTGCAGAGCGCAGGAATTACAGTGTTCGTCCCTTGACAAACCGACTGGAATTAGGAGGGGGGGCGGAGGAGGGGGGGTGTTGGATAAATGCTTAAACTCTTACAATTTGGTGCTAATGAGCAGAGTGAAACAGAGCCAGGATTTCATTATCATTATGATAGCCAAAATGTGTTCTCCCATCTGGGATCTAAAGCAGCCCGGAGCTCATCAAATGTGCAAATCTTATGTTGCGATTCGTATCTTTTCATGAAAATACTACAATTCTGTTTCTGGTACAAAGCACCGCGAGGTGAAAATAAGACGAAGGAAATATTGGCGCTACAAAAACAAAATAAACGAAAAATAGACGAAACGGTATAAAAAAAAAAAAAAGTCAGCAAAAATTGCAAAGTTAAAGCTGAACTCCGGGATGAGCAGATAATGTCCTCATATGAGAGTCATGTGTATTTCTGCCAGATCTGTGCAGTAATCCAGTGTGAGACTTGGAGCTTCCTGTAATAAAGACCGCTCGCTGCTGCTCTCTGCTCTTGTGCGGAATGACTGGTCTTGTCTCCGCCCCCTCCTGTAATAAAGACCGCTCGCTGCTGCTCTCTGCTCTTGTGCGGAATGACTGGTCTTGTCTCCGCCCCCTCCTGTAATAAAGAATGGTCACTGCTGCTCTCTCCTTGTGCAGGGTGACCGGTCTTGTCTCCGCCCCCCAGCTGTACCCGCCCCCTCCCCTGGAGCGGGGAGGGGGGAATCCTGCTCCTCCACTGTCACGGCAGAGAGCCGTGACAGGATCGAGAGGTGAGCGAATGCCGGCATGTGTTCGCTCACCTCCCGATCTACTGAGCCGACCTGTGACAGTCTCATTGTCACAGGTCGGCTAGAACTATGAGGTGAGTGAAAAGCACCCCCCC
>NW_017306853.1:824969-825668 GCF_000935625.1 Nanorana parkeri | reverse complement strand
GGGGGGGTAAAAACCCCCCCCCCCCCCCCCCCTCATAGTTCTCCTTTAAGTAATCTTCAGGCCTAAAAAGTGCAATTTAACATGTGTGCAAAGCATAAGAAGATGGCTCCAGCAGCCAAAGGGTCTAGGCATGCTAACGTGGTCTCTCACTGTATGCCATTTTAGCATGCCTTGAGTTGTATTATTCAGCACACCCCCCATAGGTGCCTTGATGAGTCAGGAACTGTGTTTTCTTACTGGAAAATAAACTACAGGTTCTCTTTACTATCAGCCTTGAAAGGGTCGGTCACCTTTATGTAAATGCCGCCAATTTCCAGGCTGTGTCAGATCTCAGCATCTAAGCTATGAGATGTATAATGATCCGTCGGGCGGCTTCGGGAGGACGCAGCGCGCCTTTGATATGAGAACATCAAACGCTTCCTGGCGGTCAATACGCTTGGACCGCGCAAAAGGAACCCCACCAAGCATGGCTGCCCTAAAGGCTTAATCTGGCCTAAAGCGATGCTTAAAATGTTCCCCGTGATGTCAGCCGCGCGGCCCCCGACACTTCGATCCACCGGAGCCGACCGCTGAGCGCGGTTTTAATCTTTTAACGCTTTGATCCGGCCATCGGAAACGATTAAAGTGGACCTGTCATCAGGGCCGGATTTACTCTCTCTGCTGCTCCAAGGCCAGGTTCCCCAATGCGCCCCCCTAAAT
>NW_017306853.1:822692-824909 GCF_000935625.1 Nanorana parkeri | reverse complement strand
AGAGAGAGAGAGAGAGAGAGAGAGAGAGAGAGAGAGAGAAGAAAGACAGCCAGAGGAGAAAGTGAGGAGAAACAGTCAGGAGAAGGAGCGAGGAGAGACAGCCAGTAGAGAGAGCGAGCAGAGATAGCCAGGAGAGAGCGAGCAGAGACAGCCAGGAGAGAGAGAGGAGAGACAGCCAGGAGAGAGAGAGGAGAGACAGCCAGGAGAGAGAGAGGAGAGACAGCCAGGAGAGAGAGAGGAGAGACAGCCAGGAGAGAGTGAGGAAAGACAGCCAGGAGAGAGCGAGCAGAGACAGTCAGGAGAGAGAGGGCGGCAGAGACAGTCAGGAGAGAGAGAGAGAGGACAGATAGCAAGCTCCCTCCTGTTAACCCTCCTTGTTACTTCACTGCTAAACCTGTGGGGGGTTGAGGGGGTTAGTAGTTTTGTTTGATGGTAACAAATAAACTGTGAATAGAACCCTATCCTGTGTGGGCATATTAATTTGGTCATCCTGCGTGGGTACCTGCATGTGGTGTGAGGACGCCTGTGCATGGTACCCTGACAGCGACACATCAGCCTGAAGCAGAACCCCTGAGCCCTTCAAGGCTTACCTTACCCTGTGTTTCAGACACCTTCTTCATCCCTGAGCTCCACCATCCCTCTGTGTCCCGTGCCTCCTCCATGCACTCAAGTTGGAACACCAGAACCCGGTAATTGCTCCTCTCCACCAGATATCGTGACATCTTGTGTCTGAGTTTCGGCTGGCCTAAAACCCGGACACCGCACATACAGGACTCAAAACCCCGACTGTCCGGGTGAATCCCGGACAGGTGACAACCCTACACGCCGAAATGAGTGGGAAGGCAACAGTAGTGTGTTGCAGTGCATTGCATCAGAAACAAAAGGGCTTTTTTAAGCACGTTAGGGTGTATTGGCAGCCTATTAATTTTGAATGGGCTGCCTTGACACAACGCACGTTAACGCATTGCAATGTAGAATTTAAAAAAAAAAGAGAATAAAATGAATATTGGCCTTGTTCACACCAAGCGCGTTCCAGGAGCAAAACTGCGCCCAATGTATTCCAATGGTATTTTGGGCACTAGTTCACACGGCGGCGTTCAGTTCCAGAGCATGTAAAAAAAACTGCAGCAAGCCCTATTTTACCTGCTCTGGAACGCATGCCAATGCATCAAAGACGCATGCAAATGCCCTGGAACGCACTGAAAGCCCATTCTAAACGGGGGGAAAAAATGTGTCAAAGAACGCGGTATAACACACAGCACTGCGTGTGCAGACACCCGTGCAGATCTGGTCTGTATTTGGTGTGAACAAGCCCAAAATCCTTTGAGGCGACATTTATACTGAAGCTGAATGTTACAAGAATCTGCAAAAGTAATAAACTCAGTAAAAGGCGATGATACTCATAAAAATACACATAAAGCGACATAAACATTCATATAATTAAGAAAACATCACAACTCTCCCACAATGTTTGGTCTTTGATCCATTTCTTTCCCCTCCAGCCAGATCCCTCGGGCATCACCGCAGGAAGTTTGTGCGTCTTGTTTTCTCTTTGGGTTTCCGAACAGCTGAAAGAAAAAAAAGGACAAATTGCTGCAGATTAGGAAAAACAAACAATGGTGAGAAACGACCAAAAATACATTCATACAAAACAAGCGGCGGCCTCCCCGCTGTGCATTTAGCTCTGCTTGCCCAAAGACGGGCTAAATGTAGAAAACAACTTACTGCCCGAGCACCAGGAGCAGTGGCGTAACAATCGCCATAGCGACCCAGGCGGCTGCTATGGGGCCCGGGCTTCATGTCCTGGGCATCAGGAGATAGGAATTCCACACCCCTGCTGCCCCTCTACTCCCTGCTGCCCCTCTACTCCCCCTCTACTCCCTGCTGCCCCCTAGCCGGGCTTTGGCTGGCCTTGTGGGAAATCCGGCCCTGCTTGTAAGGTCCGCCTGGTGGACTTTTTTGTTTTTAGATCTGTTTTCCCTTTCTGATTTGGAGCCTGACATTGCCATTGATAAAAAAAACTAAAAGAGTTATTCACAAAGGCAGCCGAGTGAATATACCGAACCGAAGTGATAACCGAGCATGTTCCGCTGAGCCGAAGTGCAGAAGGAATTCGACTCAGCCGATCCAACATCTGGATCGGCCGACCCGAACCTCCGGCAGGCTGCTAGCTGCTGTTCGGCCTATTCTCATAGATGCCGAACAGCAGTGAGTGAA
>NW_017306853.1:814327-822612 GCF_000935625.1 Nanorana parkeri | reverse complement strand
GTTGGATCGGCTGAGTCGAAGTCCTTCTGCACTCATGCAGAGAATGGTCAGCTGACCGAAGTGCAGCCGAAGGCAGCCAATGTACGGCTAAAATCGGCCACACTGAGCCGGAGTGAATAGCCGAACAGCGTTGGGCTCACTTCACTTCGGCCGGGTTATTCACTTGGCAGCTTTGTGAATAACCCCCATAATGTTTGGGGGGGTTTTAAGTGATTTTTGGGGGTTTAAGTGTAGATTATAAAATGTGCAAAAAAACTTAAAAAAAAGGCCTCGGAGGCAAAAGTGTTAACGACAAAAAAAAACAACGTAAAAAAATAAATAAAAACATTAATTTATCATTTTCATCCTTCAAGGAGAACTATGAGGTCAGGGCTTTTCCCCATAGTTCTCCTTAGGGTAACGGGAGGACACAAACTATCGTCCTCCCATCACCCTAGGCTCTCAGCGCTCTCAAATCCGTCCAATCAGATCGCTCGTCATTCCCGACAAGACACTTTGTTGCTCACGCTTGTTACTCTGTTGCAGGCGCAGGTACTGTATATGTCTCATTCCTGCGGCTGGGATATCAGACCCGGCACAGGGCGGCGGGAAGGATCTTGACAAATTCTCTCCTCTCTATTAGTAAATCTCTCCCTTTATCTCTCCGCCGCTCCTGTTACCGAGTCAGCCGCGGACGGCCGCGGTAATGCGCCGTTTTCATGCAGCGTGATTTATTGGTTCTCTTTCGGCATCGCCGGCCGATCAATAACTCTGTCAGCTCCAAATTTGTCTGACATTTAATAAGAAACGCCGCACATTACCCCGGCGGAGTAATCGCCCCGCTCCATCTCCTCTCTCAGGGATCAGCGCATCCGGGTCTACCGCTCGTGAGAAAGCGGCACGATAGGATCTGTCGTCCGAGGGGGGGTCGCCGCGGTCACCCGCCAGATCGGGGGATCTAAAATACGCTGGGATGGTGGCAATGGACTTCATTAACATGGGGATGAGAGCTCAGCAACGCGCTGTTCTGGGGCTACAAGTCCCGGGATGTGGGTCGCTACAATGTCTGACACAGATCAGCCCCTGCTGCAGCCTCTTCTCTGACAAGATCTTCACCTGCTTTTTCAAGAGGAAGGCGCCATCTTTGTTCAGGCATCATCCAGGATCACCACCGACTTCCTGGACTGAGATGCCGGCTCGGAGATGACAGCCATGGAAATCCTGGTGCCTGCACGGTTCTTGGCTGTGTTTACAAATGTCTGACAGGGATCAGGCCCTGCTGCCAGCTCCATCTGACCATGCCTTCATCTGCTTTTCTCTCCAGGAGGACGGCGCCATCTTTGTTCAGGCATCATCCAGGGTCACCATCTACTTCCTGGACTGAGATGCTGGCTCAGAGATGACACAGTCTTGTAAATCCTGGTTCCTGTATGGTTCGTGGCTGCGTTCAGAAATGTCTGACACAGATCAGCCCCTGCTGCAGCCTCTCACCTTGTGACTTGCTACAAAGTTGCAATCCGATCACTGGGGGAGGGGAGACTAAGGAAATGCTTCCTCCTTCCTGCAGCAGACTAATCACAGGGGGAGGGGAGACTGAGGAAATGCTTCCTCCTGCCTGCAGCAGACTGATCACTGGGGGAGGGGAGACTGAGAAAATGCTTCCTCCTGCCTGCAGCAGTCTGATCACTGGGGGAGGGGAGACTGAGGAAATGCTTCACCTTGCCTGCAGCTTTCTGATCACTGAAGGAGGGGAGACTGAGGAAATGCTTCCTCCTTCCTGCAGCAGACTGATCACTGGGGGAGGGGAGACTGAAGAAATGCTTACTCCTTCCTGCAGCAGACTGATCACCGGGGGGGGCTGTGGAAATGCTTCCTCCTGTCTGCAGCAGACTGATCACTGAAGGAGGGGAGACTGAGGAAATGCTTCCTCCTTCCCGCAGCAGACTGATCACTGGGGGAGGGGAGACTGAGGAAATGCTTCACCTTGCCTGCAGCTTTCTGATCACTGAAGGAGGGGAGACTGAAGAAATGCTTCCTCCTTCCTGCAGCAGACTGATCACCGGGGGGGGCTGGGGAAATGCTTCCTCCTGTCTGCAGCAGACTGATCACTGAAGGAGGGGAGACTGAAGAAATGCTTCCTCCTGCCTGCAGCAGACTGACTCTGCAGAGGTCCCCCCTCCCCCCCCCGCTCAGTCAGAGTCAGAGCCAGAGCTCTACAATCAGTAAGGAGCATGAGATTTTCTGATTGCAGAGCTATAGGTTTACCTCAGTAGGGTGTAAGACTAAAGCACCACACCAGACATTTATACATATAGATGTATTGTTCTCTCCCCTCCTCTAAGCTGCCGACACACACATCAGCAGCTAGGGCTTGAAACATGTTAGATGGACATCACCGCGCCCTATGGCTCAGACAAAATCTGTCCGCACTCCCTCCACACTTTCCATCAGTGGATCTCTCCAGCTCGCTCTCATTGATTAATCGTCACGTTGTGATTCCTTCATTTATGTTGTGTAATCCTTCCTGAATAAACATGGAAACATTGATCATCGCCACGGCCGCGCACCACTGCCTGGACGCAGCGCAGCGGACACAGGGGATGCGCTCGTCAGTCAGTCTCATTTATCAACGTGTCTTATACAGATCACTCGGGGAAGAGAGTCATTTCAGCTTCAATTCTCAGACATTATTACCCATGTGACAGGATAGAGCGCTAACTTCCTCTATAGATGGACTTGATATGTGATTGCAAGCTCTGCGGGAGAGTAACTGTCATTTACTCCCTTACAGTACATTGGTGGTCAGTGTAGAAGAGACCCATCCATTGGTGGTCAGTGTAGAAGAGACCCTTCCATTGGTGGTTAGTGTAGAAGAGACCCATCCATTGGTGGTCAGTGTAGAAGAGACCCTTCCATTGGTGGTTAGTGTAGAAGAGACCCATCCATTGGTGGTCAGTGTAGAAGAGGACCCATCCATTGGTGGTCAGTGTAGAAGAGACCCTTCCATTGGTGGTTAGTGTAGAAGAGACCCATCCATTGGTGGTCAGTGTAGAAGAGACCCTTCCATTGGTGGTTAGTGTAGAAGAGACCCTTCCATTGGTGGTTAGTGTAGAAGAGACCCTTCCATTGGTGGTTAGTGTAGAAGAGACCCATCCATTGGTGGTCAGTGTAGAAGAGACCCTTCCATTGGTGGTTAGTGTAGAAGAGACCCATCCATTGGTGGTCAGTGTAGAAGAGACCCTTCCATTGGTGGTTAGTGTAGAAGAGACCCTTCCATTGGTGGTCAGTTTAGAAGAGACCCTTCCATTTGTGGTCAGTGTAGAAGAGACCCTTCCATTGGTGGACAGTGTAGAAGAGACCCTTCCATTGGAGGTCAGTATAATAGAAGGGACTCCTTCTATTTGTGGTCAGTGTAAAGGAGACCTCTTCCATTGGTGGACAATGTAGAAGAGAGCCTTCCATTGGTGGTCAGTTTAGAAGAGAGCCTTCCATTGGTGGTCAGTTTAGAAGAGAGCCTTCCATTGGTGGACAATGTAGAAGAGATCCTTGCATTGGTGGTCAGTGAAGAAGAGACCCTTCCATTGGTGGTCAGTTTAGAACAGACCCTTGCATTGGTGGTCAGTTTAGAAGAGACCCTTCCATTGGTGATAAGCGTAGAAGAGACCCTTCCATTGGTGGTCAGTGAAGAAGAGACCCTTCCATTGGTGGTCAGTTTAGAAGAGATCCTTCCATTGGTGGTAAGTTTGGAAGAGATCCTTCCATTGGTGATCAGCGTAGAAGAGACTCTTCCATTGGTGATCAGCGTAGAAGAGACTCTTCCATTGGTGTTCAGTGTAGAAGTGCCGCCTTTCATTGGTGGTCCTTGTAGGCACAATCTACCACTGCTTCCTCCTCAAGGAACCCCTAGCAACCTTTGGAGCAACCTCCGGGTCCTACGGGAACTGGGTTGAGAAGGGCTATAACAGATCATATTTGCATCTCCATGTTACTTGGGTGCCCCCAACTAGAGAAAGAGTGGTCATCACCAGAAACAATTACCTTCTCCGGTTGTCCAATGGGTAAGCAGGAGGCGGGGCAGTGGCACAAAGTCTGAGGATGTGCAGGTCAGGATCTGGAATGTGTTAGTGCAAAGTATTTGCACTACTTTACAAAACTCTGAGCATGCTAACAGTTACATTGTATATACGAGTTGTATCCGGATATACCCCTTCAGTTGCCCTTATCCCTGTAAATACACAGTAGCAGCCAGCCATGGGTTAAATTCACCCCCCTCCCCCTCCAATGGGGGGAACGGAGGGAGCGGGGTCACATCATTACATACAGTATCAGCGATCCTAATAGGAAAGTGAATGAGTTTAGCTGTGTTAATAGAATCCTCACATCTCAGCACGCCCGGCGCACAATGGAAAATACCTGACAGGGTTTAATGCATTTTAAAGCCCCCTTTTGATGCCTAAGTTCTGTCATTTAACAAGAAAAGAAGAAATAAAAATGGCCATTTATCTCCCTATTCCAGGCGGCATGAAAAGGCGCAAAACTGCCAAAGAAAAAAGGAAGCGATTGAAGCTTTACAAAAGAAAAATAAATCTGTGTATTGCTCCAAATAATAAACACAATAAAAACAGGACGGAAGATTGTTTAGCGTTCCGCCGTCGAGTAGAATGCTGAACAATTACGGTCGCCGAGCTCTTTTTTTGTCGCGCCGCCGTTAGTATAATAACGCGGCAATCGAAAAGGAATCTCGCTTGCGTGAAAGGAAGTACCCTGAGATAAAGCTTTGTATGGGAAAACTCGCGCCTTGGCGTCCGCTATGGGAAACGCTTTATCATACCTGTAATGAGAACGCAATCGGAGTTATTGTCATAAAGTTTCCCTGAAAACAACTTCTCGTGTAAGATGAATGGCTCGCGCTCACATCTGGGCGCTGCGACAAGGTGCGCAAGGACCCGCGTTTTCACATGCCTGGTCGCTGCACGCCGAAACGTCTGCAATTTTGTATGGTGTGCCGCGATGCCATCCATTGTTAATGGTGCTGCCGAACCTGCACAAGGGTCAGCGGGGGCTTACACATTTGCTGTTGCATATTTTTATGATAGTATTTATACTTACCAACATTATGGTGCCTGTAACCCCACCCATGGTCTGCATTTCGTCCAACCACTTTCCAGGTGGGTGTGCCCTAATCATAACCAGTTTACAGGTTGGTCCACCAAGAACCCACCTCTAAATTGGTGGGCACTGCCCATAATGTCCACTTTATGGGGTTGGCCCCATCCAGACCCAACTTCTAAATATCTGGGGACTACCCATCACGCCTACTTTATGTGTTTGGCTCCATCCAAACCCCGCCTCTAAATATGCAGGGACTGCCCACCGGCGGATCAGACACCTACTCTTATTGCCTTCTTGACCTACATTGCATATTCAGCAACTCAAATAAGGTTGATGTTGTGATCCTGAGACATGGACCTGCACCCTGCACATGGAGAGAGATCAGCAGTGAGCGGTCTTTATTACAGGAGGGGGCGGAGACAAGACCAGTCACCCCCTACAAGAAGAGAGATCAGCAGTGAGCGGTCTTTATTACAGGAGGGGGCGGAGACAAGACCAGTCACCCTGCACAAAGAGAGAGATCAGCAGTGAGCGATCTTTATTACAGGAGGGGGCGGAGACAAGACCCGTCACCCTGCACAAAGAGAGAGATCAGCAGTGAGCGATCTTTATTACAGGAGGGGGCGGAGACAAGACCAGTCACCCTGCACAAAGAGAGAGATCAGCAGTGAGCGGTCTTTATTACAGGAGGGGGCGGAGACAAGACAAGTCACCCTGCGCAAAGAGAGAGATCAGCAGTGAGCGGTCTTTATTATACAAGAGGGCGGAGACAAGACCAGTCACCTGCACAAGGAGAGACATCAGCAGTGAGCGGTCTTTATTATAGAAGAGGGCGGAGACAAGACCAGTCACCCTGCACAAAGAGAGAGATCAGCAGTGAGCGGTCTTTATTATAGAAGAGGGCGGAGACAAGACCAGTCACCCTGCACAAAGAGAGAGATCAGCAGTGAGCGGTCTTTATTATAGAAGAGGGCGGAGACAAGACCAGTCACCCCGTACAAGGAGAAAGAGCAGTAGGGACAGATCTTTATTACAGGAAGCTCCAAGTCTCACACCGGATTACTGCACAGATCTGGAAGAATTACACAATGCTCACCGAGATTCCAGGAAGAACAAACATGGCTCTTGTATGAGGACAATATTCGCTCATCCCGGAGTCCAGCTTTAAAGAGGAACTTTACCCATATCTTCAAAATAACAGCAAAGACACCTTTAGAAATGTTTAGTAGTCACAATCTACACACAGATACTTCTAGATAATTGCCGGCTTTTTATTCCTTGCATACTTTAGTTTTCGTTTCCTCCCCAGTCTTCTCACAGCGGCCATTTTAACTTGGGGCAGGTTACTAGATCTCCTTTTACTTCCTGGAACTCTGACACATGTGACTAGGACATGTGACCATGCACATCATCTCAGGGGAGGTAAATGCCTTCCCCTGAGATCTCGTGAGATTACAGATGAGATTTCCCAGCAATGCTCTGCTGATGACAAGGCAATCCCAGTGTGCATCGCTTTGGCAAACTGAAGTCATTGTGCCCTTTCAAAGCAGGAAGTGAATGCTCAGCAAGTGTAAGTATTTCTGTCACGTACCTTAGGGGGAGCCTGAGATGACGAGGGCGGCCTCTCTTGCTTCTGTGGGCGGAGACAAGACCAGTCACCCTGCACAAAGAGAGAGATCAGCAGTGAGCGGTCTTTATTATAGAAGAGGGCGGAGACAAGACCAGTCACCCTGCACAAAGAGAGAGATCAGCAGTGAGCGGTCTTTATTATAGAAGGGGGCGGAGACAAGACCAGTCACCCTGCACAAAGAGAGAGATCAGCAGTGAGCGGTCTTTATTATAGAAGAGGGCGGAGACAAGACCAGTCACCCTGCACAAAGAGAGAGATCAGCAGTGAGCGGTCTTTATTATAGAAGAGGGCGGAGACAAGACCAGTCACCCTGCACAAAGAGAGAGATCAGCAGTGAGCGGTCTTTATTATAGAAGAGGGCGGAGACAAGACCAGTCACCCTGCACAAAGAGAGATATCAGCAGTGAGCGGTCTTTATTATAGAAGAGGGCGGAGACAAGACCAGTCACCCCGTACAAGGAGAAAGAGCAGTAGGGACAGATCTTTATTACAGGAAGCTCCAAGTCTCACACCGGATTACTGCACAGATCTGGAAGAATTACACAATGCTCACCGAGATTCCAGGAAGAACAAACATGGCTCTTGTATGAGGACAATATTCGCTCATCCCGGAGTCCAGCTTTAAAGAGGAACTTTACCCATATCTTCAAAATAACAGCAAAGACACCTTTAGAAATGTTTAGTAGTCACAATCTACACACAGATACTTCTAGATAATTGCCGGCTTTTTATTCCTTGCATACTTTAGTTTTCGTTTCCTCCCCAGTCTTCTCACAGCGGCCATTTTAACTTGGGGCAGGTTACTAGATCTCCTTTTACTTCCTGGAACTCTGACACATGTGACTAGGACATGTGACCATGCACATCATCTCAGGGGAGGTAAATGCCTTCCCCTGAGATCTCGTGAGATTACAGATGAGATTTCCCAGCAATGCTCTGCTGATGACAAGGCAATCCCAGTGTGCATCGCTTTGGCAAACTGAAGTCATTGTGCCCTTTCAAAGCAGGAAGTGAATGCTCAGCAAGTGTAAGTATTTCTGTCACGTACCTTAGGGGGAGCCTGAGATGACGAGGGCGGCCTCTCTTGCTTCTGCAGTCCAAACACCCCTGGATAGTGGGAAAAGGTGCGTGAGGACAAGGAGGGGCACAAGTTCCTGTCAGACCTTGCAGGTTGCAGGGGTCCCTTAGCAGGATGCAGGTAGTAATGCTCTGCTGATGTAACCCAGTGGCGTCACAAGGGGGGTGCGGCCCGCACCCGGGTGCCACCATTGGAGGGGTGACACCAAAATGACTCACAGTCATTTTGGTGTCACCCCCCTCTGAAAAGTCGGGCGCTCGGTCATGGACCGAACGCCCGACAGTATCAGGAGAGAGGAGGGGACCCGGCGGCATACCTTATCCCGCCGGGTATTTTTTTTAACTTGCCCCCCCTCTCTCTGCCGGCGTCCATCACCAAGATGGCCGCCGGCAGGTATCAGCATACTGACGCGCGTGAACGATGACGTAATCGCGAACGCGCATGGTGACGTCACGCGCTTGCGCAGTGACGTCTCGGCGGGGGGGG
>NW_017306853.1:811600-814219 GCF_000935625.1 Nanorana parkeri | reverse complement strand
GGGCGGAGACAAGACCAGTCACCCTGCACAAAGAGAGAGATCAGCAGTGAGCGGTCTTTATTATAGAAGAGGGCGGAGACAAGACCAGTCACCCTGCACAAAGAGAGAGATCAGCAGTGAGCGGTCTTTATTATAGAAGGGGGCGGAGACAAGACCAGTCACCCTGCACAAAGAGAGAGATCAGCAGTGAGCGGTCTTTATTATAGAAGAGGGCGGAGACAAGACCAGTCACCCTGCACAAAGAGAGAGATCAGCAGTGAGCGGTCTTTATTATAGAAGAGGGCGGAGACAAGACCAGTCACCCTGCACAAAGAGAGAGATCAGCAGTGAGCGGTCTTTATTATAGAAGAGGGCGGAGACAAGACCAGTCACCCTGCACAAAGAGAGATATCAGCAGTGAGCGGTCTTTATTATAGAAGAGGGCGGAGACAAGACCAGTCACCCCGTACAAGGAGAAAGAGCAGTAGGGACAGATCTTTATTACAGGAAGCTCCAAGTCTCACACCGGATTACTGCACAGATCTGGAAGAATTACACAATGCTCACCGAGATTCCAGGAAGAACAAACATGGCTCTTGTATGAGGACAATATTCGCTCATCCCGGAGTCCAGCTTTAAAGAGGAACTTTACCCATATCTTCAAAATAACAGCAAAGACACCTTTAGAAATGTTTAGTAGTCACAATCTACACACAGATACTTCTAGATAATTGCCGGCTTTTTATTCCTTGCATACTTTAGTTTTCGTTTCCTCCCCAGTCTTCTCACAGCGGCCATTTTAACTTGGGGCAGGTTACTAGATCTCCTTTTACTTCCTGGAACTCTGACACATGTGACTAGGACATGTGACCATGCACATCATCTCAGGGGAGGTAAATGCCTTCCCCTGAGATCTCGTGAGATTACAGATGAGATTTCCCAGCAATGCTCTGCTGATGACAAGGCAATCCCAGTGTGCATCGCTTTGGCAAACTGAAGTCATTGTGCCCTTTCAAAGCAGGAAGTGAATGCTCAGCAAGTGTAAGTATTTCTGTCACGTACCTTAGGGGGAGCCTGAGATGACGAGGGCGGCCTCTCTTGCTTCTGCAGTCCAAACACCCCTGGATAGTGGGAAAAGGTGCGTGAGGACAAGGAGGGGCACAAGTTCCTGTCAGACCTTGCAGGTTGCAGGGGTCCCTTAGCAGGATGCAGGTAGTAATGCTCTGCTGATGTAACCCAGTGGCGTCACAAGGGGGGTGCGGCCCGCACCCGGGTGCCACCATTGGAGGGGTGACACCAAAATGACTCACAGTCATTTTGGTGTCACCCCCCTCTGAAAAGTCGGGCGCTCGGTCATGGACCGAACGCCCGACAGTATCAGGAGAGAGGAGGGGACCCGGCGGCATACCTTATCCCGCCGGGTAACTGTCCCCTCCTCTCTCTGCCGGCGTCCATCACCAAGATGGCCGCCGGCAGGTATCAGCATACTGACGCGCGTGAACGATGACGTAATCGCGAACGCGCATGGTGACGTCACGCGCTTGCGCAGTGACGTCTCGGCGGGGTGACACTCGGTTACCGCTCCGTGTGTCACCCAGCCCCGGGACGCCCCTAATGTAACCTTCCCAGGATGCAAGGCTTGAGCAGGATTACATCATTTGTGCCAAAGTGGACCAGGAAGTGGAAAACAAAAAAATTTAAATAAAATAAAAATATGTTTGTTTAGGTAATGAATGTAAAATGATCGGCATTGCAGAGCTGTATACTGATGTGATTTTTAGTCACAGGGGGTAAAGGTCTGCTGTAAGTATTAATGAATGATGCTCTTTCTGACGTTTCTGACGTATCCTGACGTATTTGAATGAACTCATCAACGTCTTGTCACATTCTATAAAACAAACAGAAAATAACTGCAAAATCCAGAATATAAATGAATTATAAAATCATTATTAATCTAATTCTTCCTCCCGCCTCTGCCAGGCACATTAACACTGCCCGCACCGCTCTGCGCTCGCCAGCCGATAACGTTCTTTATCTCGAGACGATAATTAAAATACAATAAAATGAAAGTCGGATCTCTGCGAACTCTCCCTCAGAAGCTGACAGATTCCTAATAGCCGTCCCAAAGCCAACCAAGCTTGATTAAAGCGTCGCATTGATCGCCAACTCTAAAAATGGCCATTCATCACCGTCATTAGTGGCGACGGGCGGCGAGGACGCCCTGCGTGCGGCTGAGCTAAGATCCAAAGAGGGAGCGTGAGTAGGATATAAAGTGAGGTGAGGAGAGTCTCATTCACTCGTCCTAATGAAGTGATTTAGAGACTGGCGTTGGGTGGAAGTGAACGCGCTTTGAGACCGGCGTTGGGTGGAGGTGAACGCGTTTTATTGGCCAAGGAACGCTCGCTCCTGTAAAGGTGCCCTGGACCTGCCTTGCGTGAGGACGTGCATTGTGGTGCCATTAGGAATGATTAGCAGTGCAGTGCTTCAGTTCACCTAGGATGTTGTACCGTGCACTGGGCAATAGCCTGTACCAAGCGTGTGAATCCCGCAATGCTATGGTGTGAATGGGCTCTAAAAGTCTACTCTAATCTACCCAAAATGTCTGCATCATACAGATAATACAGTCCGGGGGGGGGGGGG
>NW_017306853.1:800734-811514 GCF_000935625.1 Nanorana parkeri | reverse complement strand
GGGGGGGGGGGGGGGGGGGGGGGGGGGGGAGTGCAACTGGCCAAATTGTTGGTCCGTTAGATGAAATAGAAACAGCTTGAGTTGAGGTTAAGCTCATGGTTGACCCAAACTGGAAGCTTGCTTGTATCTACTGATGGTTGCTAGGCTGCAGGCGGGTGCACCATTACAAGCTACTAGGTGACTGCCAGTGTCCCTAGCAACCAATGACTTAGTGCCAGCCGCACAGCATCGTTGGTTGCTAAGATGCTGGTGGCTCCACAGTGTAACTGTTGTTGGTGTGCTCATCTGCGTCCTAGCAACCAATGCTGCTCTGCGGTCCAGCCATAGCAATCAAAGGCACTGTGAGTATTGTGCCGAATCATTGGATGCTTGGACACAGGTAGCCCCACAGCATCATTGGTTGCTAAGATGCTGATGACTCCCCAGTGTAATTGGTTGTTGGTGTGCCCGTCTGCATCCTAGCAACCAATGGTGCTGTGTGGCCCATCTATAGCACATGCTGTGTGGATCGTACAGCATCATTGGTTGCTAGGATACAGGTAGCCCCACAGCATCATTGGTTGCTAGGATACAGGTAGCCCCACAGTATCATTGGTTGCTAGGACACAGGTAGCCCCACAGCATCATTGGTTGTTATGCTGCGCCCGTTTGCAACTTTACATCCAATGATGCCCAGTTGCGGCCCTGGGTTCGATTCTCGTGGATGTTTGCTGAAGTTGGATTTCTGGCTGGACTAAGCAAACAACTGAGCTAAGCCAAGACACGCTCGGCTCATCACTAATCATCAGCGACACATTCATTTAGTCCCCGTTCACACCTTCGCATCGCGCGAATGCGTGCCAACATCACGCTTGGGGTGCCATTAATTAATGATGCTCTAGGACTTTCTTCCCGCATGTCAAATGCACATAAACACGCGGGATAAAAACACGGGGTGCTGGCAGCTGAAAATGCTGCTTGAGCTACTTTGCTGCATTTGTCGGGCGTGTTGCACCCTTTAAAACCAATAAGCGACGTGAGGCTAGCGCGACAAAAGCCACGCAATGCATGTATGTAAACGGGGACCTAACCCTCCATAAAAAGCCTTGTATTCTTTGTGGCGATTCTCTTCCTCTTTAATTGTCATCTTTCTATATCATTTATGTTCTCATGAGATACAAAACAGACACGTTGTTACATTGTAACAGCTGGAATGAGGAACGTGGAGCCGCCGCCGTTTTTTGTTTTTGATCCTTTCAGCCAGAGAGTTACATAGCTCAAGTGTCAAAATGTAGAATTGCACCAAGTCACGGTCTGTGCGTGCCGCGATGACTTGACTTACAGGCGGCCGTCGGAGTACAAAAACATCTACATGTGGAAATAATTTTTATCCCACAGAAAATTCCAGAATGAAAACATTTTACATTCTTCCTCTTTAGGAGGTCGGAGTGACATCCACCAAGAAAACAAAGGGCAGGAAATACAACTTTACAGGGCCTGAGATCAGAAGGCACTGAGGCCGGGTGCTGTGATGTGTACAGGAAGCTATGGTCAGCACCCTGCCGGCTCCTCCCACCAGCCATGACCTGCCTGCATTGCAGAAGCACAGAGACTCAGCGACAGACATGCCAACTTTCCCGGACCCTCCGGTAGTCTCCCGCTATTTGATAGCGGCCGCCCGGGAGAGAAACACTTTCTCCCGAAAAGGTTTACTTTGCTCGACCGAGCAAAGTAAACCTTTGCCAGCTCTGTTTTTTTTTTTTTTTCTGACTCGGCCGCCGCCTGTCAGAAAAAAAAAAAACCAGCATAGGAATGCATAGCTAGATTCCTATTGGCTATTTCACTTTGCAATAGCCAAAAGCAAACTAGCTGTTGCACCCGCCTACTGCTGCTGTCAATCAGCAGAGCGGGACTTGAAGTTCTCCATCATGTTCTCTTCTAGTGATTGACAGCAGCAGAGGCCGGGTGCAATAGCCAGCTTGCTATTGGATATTACAAACTGAATAGCCAATAGCAATCTAGCTATTCATTCATATGCTGGGATTTTTTTTTTTTCCTTTCTTTTTATTTTGACGGCGGCAGCTGTCAGAATACTAAACAAAAACAAAAACCTGCAGATAGTGGGGGGGGGGGGGGGGCAGAGGGCACCTCCCAGAAATGAGAAGGGCACCTCCCTGAAATTGCTTTTTTCAGGTTAGGATCCCTGCAGCGATGACATCACTATGTCCATAATAAGGTCTTATAATGTAATGAAAACAGATAGGCATTTTTTTCCCAATCCCGGAGTTCAGCTTTAATCCTAAGGTATCCAGTTCCAATGTGAGAGTAAAGTGTTCGCAAAGCTTCACCCCCGATCCTCTCTGTGCCGCAGGCAAAGTCCGCTCATCACCCGGCGGGAGCAATAACAGTACAGAACGGTATAAATCTATAAATCAGAGCTCTTAGAGGTCATATAAGAATTGGCCATAATGACATCAATAAGATATCAATCACATGACCCAGCCACCAACGAAATTGAGTCATATATCAAGGAATATAAAATTCCCCCCAAGTCCACGTGGAATGTGAGGAAATACTCTACAGTGTATGATAACATGTATGTGGGCCGGTCACAAGTCTGTAGGAAGAAATCTCCATCATGTCACAGTATAAGGCAACAGAATAATTGTTCAGGAAAGATCCACCTCATTAAAAAGCCGTCCGTGAGCTCCATTCGGTGACTTTGCCTAGGCTGAGATGATGCCATGAAATGATGAAGCATTTCCTCAACCTCTTCTCAGGGGCGTATCTGCCGCGAGGAAAAGAAGGCGTTTGCCTTGGGCGGCACATTCCGGGGGGAGGCAAAAATAACGCCCCCAAAACAGTCAGGCAAGCTGGGCTGCACAGAATTCGGCAGCCTTGGCTGCCTAATCGAGAAGGATGAGGCGGAGGTGATTAGGAGGAGGAGGAGCAGCAGCAGCAGGAGGGGGCAGGTCTGGATCCCTGCAGCTCTGGTTGGGTGAGTGACGGAGGAAGCTGGTCCCCAAGTGCCAGTCGGGCGCGGAGGAGGCCGGGACCCGGAAGTGCTGGTCGGGCGGTGGAGGAGGCTGCAGCACCAGTGGTCCGTCGGTGAAGGAGGCCAGGTCTAGCAGTGGGTGGCAGATGCTGGTAAGAGGATCACACTGTGGTAAAGGGACCCTGCAGAGCCCTGCATAGTTCTGCACAACCCACCTGAAAGTCTCAGGTGGGCTCTGCAGGATCTGTGGTGGGGTCTATGGTGGGCTCCACAGGGTCTCAGGGGAGCAGTGCAGGATCTGTGGTGGGGTCTATGGTGGGCTCCACAGGGTCTCAGGGGAGCAGTGCAAGATCTGTGGTGGGGTCTATGGTGGGCTCCACAGGGTCTCAAGGGAGCAGTGCAGGATCTGTGGTGGGGTCTATGGTGGGCTCCACAGGGTCTTAGGGGAGCAGTGCAGGATCTGTGGTGGGGTCTATGGTGGGCTCCACAGGGTCTCAGGGGAGCAGTGCAGGATCTGTGGTGGGGTCTATGGAAGCTAGCCGACGGGAGAATGGGACCTCACAAGGGGGTGGGGGGGGATTGGGCGTTGCGCTGCGGGAGGTGGGCTGAGGGGTGCACCGGCCCTGTGTATACAGTACAATAAATGAATGTAGAACATTCCGGCGAAGATTGTTGTGTAAAAGAACGCTTTAGCTGCCGGGTCTCAAGCGCGGTCGGATCGCACATTGGAATATTATTACCCGATGACGAAATCCATATTTCTTAATTAAGGTGAACACACCGACCTGCAGACGTTTTGGACAATGGGGTTTGGCGCGTGTCAGCGGTTTTCATTTAACACGGTGACAAAAGCCATTATGTAAATACCCGACGAAAGATGGAATAGCGTGCATAGATTAGCGGCCTCCGGCGCTACAAGTTGCGTCGCCTATCCGATGACCCCCCACAGCCCCAGCCAGCGCTGCGGCGACGCGGGGAGCTCTACAACTCCGCCGCCGCTCTCATTGTCATGCCGGCCAGCGCGCCCGAACTCCCGGGTTAGTGATGTCCTTCAATAAGCTCTGACGGCCGCAGATTGTGCATTCCGCTCAGCGCCTGATTGGGAGCGGAATATAGAGAGTCTACTTTACTGCGCCGATAACTGCCGGCGC
This sequence comes from Nanorana parkeri, assembly GCF_000935625.1. Lineage (NCBI taxonomy): Eukaryota > Metazoa > Chordata > Amphibia > Anura > Dicroglossidae > Nanorana > Nanorana parkeri. The sequence goes on along the minus strand of NW_017306853.1, from coordinate 807,389 downwards.
CGAGCGGCATCTGGATTAAAGTGAAATCGAGGAATTACGTTCGGCGGGCGGGACGCGGTCTACTTTGTTGCCCGGGGGACAGGCTTCGATGTACTGGAGTTATGTGAAGTCACTTATTTTACATTTTTCATCAGGCAACTAAAAGCAAAGCTCGCGTTCCCTCTAAATGTCATCTTCATCCCGCGGTCACATGACTGCACAGGCTTTACTATGTGTGCAGTGAGCCTTGGCAGCCTGAGGGCGGGCAGCGGTATGACATTTGGGTTGGCGGTGAACATAGCCCCCCATCTACCAATGTTGCGTTCTACAGTGCGACCCATGCTATCATTATTATTATTATACAGGATTTATAGAGCGCCAACTGTTTGTGCAGCGCTGTACAATATAAGGAAGACATTGCAATCACAATACAATTCAAGACAAAATGGTAAGGATGGCCCTGCCCCTGAGGGCTTACAATCTAAGAGGGAGGGGCCAGTGATACATGAGGAGGGAGCTGTGTGGGGATGAATTGTTTGAGGACGTGATGGTTCAGCGGTTAGGTTGAGGTGGGATAAGCTTCCCTGAAGAGATGAGTCTTAAAGGATCGCCTAAAGGCAGTCAGAGTGGGAGTCAGACGGACAGGTTGGGGCAGAGAGTTGCATAGGATGGGAGAGACTCTAGAGAAGTCCTGGAGGCGAGCAGGGGAGGAGTTGATGAGGGAGCTAGAGAACAGGAGGTAATTTGAAGAGCGTAGGGGACGGTTAGGGTGACACTTTGAGACAAGGTTTGAGATATAGCCGGGGGCGGAGTTGTGGACGTCGGGGGAATGGAAGCCAGTGCAGGGATCGGCAGAGGGGGGTTGCAGACAATGAGCGGTTGGTTAGGTGGATACTTCTAGCAGCTGCATTCATGATAGACTGAAGGGGGGATAACCTGTGTAGTGGAAGGCCAATGAGGAGGGAGTTGCAATAGTTGCAATGCTACTACAGGCTTCCAGTCCTGACAGCAAACCTCCTGCTAGGAGGTTTGCTGTCCACATACAGCATACATACAGTGCTGTTGTGACACCTCTCTCTGGGCAGCTTAATAACACCTGCTAGCTCAAACCATGCAAATGCCCTCAACACCTTACCTCCATAAGGTCTTTGACCCCCACGCTGGTTATGATTAACAGATTACATTGATTGGAGCAACATTCACCATATTTATTCCCAGATAAAAACAATTTGCAATTCTCTGCATTGAGAAAGCTGGTCGGATGACCAGCGAAAAGGGTCTTCAAGAAAAATACAGCAATTCCAGCTGCCTTGATTTATTTTTTTACAGGTATACCCTGAACTGGATGAATGAAAACCTTCACAGACATCCTGCCAGCAGTCGCTGTCAATCAAAATGTGCAGGGCTTGGCACGGGGCATGTCAACCAGGCTGACTATGGAGCTACAGGCATGCCGTGGGTTGTCATGGCGACCTGTAGCTCCGATTAGGTGCCGAAAGACGCAAACTGACCACCTGAACACGGATCAGCTTCTGTGCTTGATGCGGTCAGTGGTGGCAGCCTACATTTTTCTATTATGACAGGTTTCCTTTAACCCTTTCCTTTCCGCCCCCCCTGCTGGCCCTTTAAGAAAGGTCAACGATAACTAGGAAGCCGGTTTTCCGGGACTTTTCGATTATGTGAGCCTGTCCTTCTGGCTCCCAATTGTTGCAAAGTGACCGGGAGCTGTCAGTGGCATCACTTTGCTGGGGGGCGAGTGACTGAGCACACTAGCAGAACAACACAGTGACGCATATATGTGGCCACATTATGCTTTCAGCCTGAAGGGGTTAAAGGGCATCTATAACGGTTTAGGTAATTTTTATTGCAGTTTTTAGACATGTGCGCCAGCAAAAAAATTGTTTCGTTTTGTTTTTGATTCGGATTTGGCTTTATTTCGTTTTTCGGAATTCGGGTCCGAAAGTCAATTCGTTTCGGAATTCGGACGAAATTCGTTAGCAGAAATCCGTACGAACTTTTTCGTTTTTGTTTCGTTTTCGTTTGTTCCAGCAAAGTGACATTTAAGAAAAAAACATTTTTGTTCTCAAATGTCTCTTTGCTGCAACAAAATTTAGTTCCAAAAAACAAAAGTTCGTCCAGAAAAAACGAATCGGGAATTTGGAATCGGAAATTCGTTTGCATTCATTATATCTGTGATTCGGATACATCCGAATCTCCGAATTTCCGAAATTTCGTCCGAATTTCGATTTGGAACGAAACGAATCGCACATGTCTAGTAGTTTTTAAAAGCTTATAGTTTTACTGATTTTGTTTTTTTTTGCTATATATTGTATATACAATCTATCTGTTACAAATAAACGTTTTATGTATGACAAACAAATCCCGGAGAACTATGGACTAGCTGAAGAGACAGCACAGCTGCTTGCTTTGAGCATACCTTTGTCTGATTGGAACCCCAGACACAGCCAAGGGAAGTGTCACTGCAGTGGTGACTCATTGAGTTCTGTATACAACTGGCACCTTTCAGCACAGCTGATAGCGACATACATGCAATATTTTTTATTCTTATACAGTTGCTGTTCATTTTAAAATCATACTTATCCTTTTAAATGTAACCTAAGCTGAGAGAAATGCGTAGACACTAATACTAAGACAATTCATTGAGATGATTAACAAAATAATCGGGCGTGCTCCATTTTTAACTCTGCTCAAGTTATTTTTGAACGGCGTCCTTCATTATCAGAACGCATCGACTGGGCTTCAAAAGTCCATATGCCTCAGACGCGTTTCGCGAGAGCTAGCTTTCCTTTGCAACGTTTGCTGCCAACTGTCAGGCGCGGGGCGAGCACAACATGCGGCTTTGATTTGATGCTATCGCTCTGATCCTCGTTCTAGACGATGTTCCGTGGCGCGCGCAAATTCCCACACGGCCGCCCCCTCAATTGCGAACCTTCTCTTGGATAATAAAACAAGATGTCTCGACGAGTGCCGTGAAAATTGTTTCTGGAGGATGCTCGCGGCGGACTCGTATGTAGAAAACGCACTTGGCGCCCTCTGAAACGGAGCTGTCCCCCAAGTACCTGGCCGTACCGACTTGTTATTGTTTTTGCTTTAATCAAGAGGTATCGCACCATCTGCTGCTGGCACGCTCGGCCGGCCAACCAGCTGCGACGTGCGAAAAGTTCATCCGACGCATTTGGAGCCCAACGAGCCTCCCGGCCTCGCTGTTCTTTGGATGATAGCTCGCCGCGTGTTTGAAGCTCCGTGCCAGTAGGTGAGTAACATTCAATTAGATCTTTTTCTTTTCGGCCAGACGGCTGTGATTTCACATTCATTTTTTTCCCCCATCAAACGGCAGATTTCCATCTTCGTCCGGTATGCAGCGCCGGTGTGTAATCAGAGTCTCCGGGGCCTTTCCCCGGGCTTGTCCTCAGACGGCCTCGTTAGCGGGACACATGTAGAAAGCGGACGGTAGAGTTTTTGTTTAATGTATGTCCTGAAAGTCTACAACTTTTTGTAATGTAGTTTTGGGTAGAGTAAGGAAGGGTTAAGTGTCCACTGGGGAGCTTTCCTTAATATCTGTCCAAGTGACCATTGTGAAACCCAAAATCTTAAGGTTGTCACCAAAGCAGGAGGTGAGGGGATGTCTTCCGATGAGGACACCAGTTCAATACAACTTTTGTTCATTATAGACCTTCAGCTACAACTTTTTGTATTCTAGTTTAGAGCATAGTAGAGTAGTGAAGGGTTAAAACATTGGATTTCGATAGCTAGGTGCCCACTGGGGAGATTTTCCTCATTATCTGTCCTAGTGACCATTGTCAGATCCAAAATCTTGGATTTGACAATGCGGAGCTGTGTCAGTGACAGCCAGCATCCTGATATGCCATAGCGACCCAGGCGGCCCACACGGCATCAGAGGGATGCCCTGGCCCCATTGCGGCCGTCTGGGTCGCTATGGCGATTGTTACGCCACTGAGTGAGGGGAATTTACTAAGACTGGAGCAGCTGTGCATGGCAGCCAATCCGCTTCCAGCTTTCATTTTCAAAGCATTCCCGAACAAGTGGAGGATGGAAGCTGATTGGCTACTGTGCACCACGGCTGCTCCGGAGTCAGCAAATTCACACCATTGTGATGGAGGCGCATTGTAGAGCAAGCACTGGCCGCTTCTCGTTGAACCCTTTCAGATTAATCGCGTATTTGGACGCGGCTAATCCTGTTTCTGTCAGTGACTGATTCTGTGCTCGCTCTGTAAATAAAGAATGATAATCGCTGTTCTAAACGGCTCTCGCTAAAGCGTTTCTAGGTACACACAATGTGAGGCCATCTATCAACCGCCAGTGAGGTCACCTGAGAATACAACCGATTGCAAAATTCACTAAAGCAAGCCAAAGAATTTATATTAGATAAGACTGATAATTGTGGTTTAAAAAAAAAAAAGGGGCCGGCGACAGCAAACAGACATCATCGGCAGCAAAAGGTGGGCCCTCGGGTGTGTTAAAGAACAAAATAGCAAGTTTGCTGCATAGAAGGGCTGGCGCAGAAACCCAAGGGGCACCTGCCTCAGGGCGCTGCAGATGTGGAGGGGGTAGGGTTGCCACCTGTCCAGTTTTCACCCGGACAGTCCGGTTTTGGAGTCTTGTGTCCGGGTGTCCAGCCAGCGGGCACCCGGACACAAGACACTCAGTGCTGACTTCGGGACTTTAGATTTTCTGACAGATGCGGCTGCTGGGGTCCTCGGCAAATGCGATCACGGGCGGCCGCATCTGCCTGAAACGGATCTTCCTCCGAGCTGCAGAGATCCGGCTTGCCAAGGATCTCAGCAGCCACATCTGTGTTTGCCTTCTCCTCCTTCTGCGGCTCCCTGACACCGCGCTGCCCACCTGCGGATCCCTGGTGAGCCACCATAACCCAGAGAGCCCAACTGAGAGTCACACAGCCCACCTGAGAGCCGCAGAGCCCATCTAAGAGCCCACATAGGCCACCTGGAGAGATCAGGGCACCAACCCAGAATATGAAGCTTCATGTTATTTTGCATTGCTGTGTAATGTATTGCTGGGATTTGTAGTCCTTTATAGACAGTCTCCTTACTCCCTCCCCTGACTGCCTCTCACTCTCTCCTCTATAGTCTAAAAAAAGAAAAAGTCAGTATTTCGGCATTAGAGTGTTCTGGTTTTACTTGAAGAAAAGGGGGGCATGTGAATGAAGTGGTTGCAGGCTTCATTCGTAATTAAATTGCAACACTGATGTTACAGTGTACACCAGGGGTCTCAAACCTCCGGCCCTCCAGCTGTGGTGAAACTGCAAATCCCATGATGCATCTCTCTTCGGGAGTCATGTCTGTGGCTGTGAGAATCTTGCAATGCCTCATGGGGTTTGTAGTTCCACCACAGCTGGAGGGCCCGGAGGTTTGAGACCCCTGGTGTACACTATGTAAGGGCAAAGGTTTGTCAACACTTGACCAACACACCTATATAAGCTTGTTGGACATTTCATTCCAAAACCATGGCCGTCAATGTGGAGCTGACCCCCTTTTGGAGCTATTACAGCCTCAACTCAAGCTACAAAGTATAGCACAGTCTTTCTCAACCACGCTGCTGTGAAACCCTGGGGGTGCCTTCTGGCTTCCTCAAGGGTGCCTTGAAATCTTTCAACATGGTCATGCCCAGGGTCGGATTTATTCTCTCTGCTGCCCCGAGGCCAGGTTTCTCAATGCGCTAACAAGCCCCCTGTGTGATAGCATTTGGTGGTGACAGGTTCTCTTTATTGAACCTGTCACTTTTCCTATGCCGGAGTTCTAGCACAGCGCTGTACTGGAACTCCTTTGACAGATGAGAGGGGAAGGCTGCGAGTGCCGCTCTGCATGTCCTGGGAGTTGGGAGATTCTACACCCCTGTCGGGCAGGGCCTCAGTGGCCTTGTCGGAAATCCGGCCCTGGTCATGCCTCCAATGAAAAGAGTGTTTCTGATTTCAAAAAGGGGGATTTGAGGGGCTCATAGTGTGAGAAGGGCTTCTAATAAGAAGGTGGGCTCTTGATGTAACAGAAAACTCTGATGTGAAAGGGGGACTCTGATGTGTAGCAGAATGTAAACCTCACTTTTTTTGCATTTTTGCTTGGAGTTAGTCCTTAAAAAACATATCTGGCCCAGTGGCGTCACAAGGGGGGGTGCGGTGCGCACCCGGGTGACACCATTGGAGGGGTGACACCTAAATGACTGACAGTCATTTTGCTGTCACCCCCCCTTTGGGCGCTCGGTCACGGACCGAACGCCCGACAGTATCAGGAGAGAGAGGAGAGGACACGGTGGCATACCTTATCCCGCCGGGTGACTGTCCCCTCCTCGCTCCGCGTGTGGTGATGCGCGTGGTGACATCACGCACATGCGCAGTGGAGCATTGGCGGGGTGACACTCGGTAACCGCTCCGGGTGTCACCCAGCCTCGGGATGCCCCTTATCTTGGATGGATTTTGGAGGGAACACACTTCATTTTTTATATTTAAGTTTTTTTCATTTTAGACTGGGATCTTTTTTCTCCTTATTCTAAAGAACAAAGGAGTGTCAACATAAAAAAGGGACAGGGGGGCATGAATAAACCCTCTAAATACATTTTAGCTGAAATCTAAATGTGAAATAGCTGAATTGCACCACAATTGCCCTTTTATTGCCCCAAACTG
>NW_017306853.1:795004-800491 GCF_000935625.1 Nanorana parkeri | reverse complement strand
GGGGTCTACTGTAGTCTTTTGTGTAATGCCCAGAGTTTATCTTTTAGGGTTTGAATAAGGTTCTGGATGGCAACATTTTCAATATAGTCCTAAGATCAAGAACACGGTGAACTCAACCGAGGAGGAAAGTTCAATACTAACCTTAGGAGGTATTATTTTATCGTAAGAGTAGTTGATGGTTGGAACAGGTATCCAGCAGAGATAGGGAGTCAGTCAACAGTAAGTGAATGTAAACATTCTAGGGGCAAACATAGATCTATACTCTGGGGAAAAGGTTTTAAAAATTAATACAGGGTGGAGGCGGACTCTCTTTTTCGATGGACCTCCCAGATGGACCACTGTTTTCGGCCATCACTATTCTACGTGTCTATAACGTTCTCCAAGCTTGCAATTCTTTTCCTGAGGCTTTATCTTATTTTTTGGTTCTTTGTCTGAATGACACGTCGGTCATTCCTTGTCCTATTTTTTTTTTGCAGTCGCAAAATACATTTGGGAGCATGCTGGGCAATTTCTGCAAATTACACCGACTATTTTCTTATTCTTTGCTTCGAAATGCTTCTTTTTGCTTTTATTATAATATACTCTGTGTGTGAGTGGAAAGAAGCTTTTCAAAAATTTACAAAGAAAGGCTGGAGATTCCATCCATGCAGTTCACGGTTTGTTTGCGCTTTGTGCATGGCTGCAACCCTGGAGTCAATAGGACAGGTAGCAGTGGCTTAACAATCACCAGGCGGTCGCTATGGGGCCCCTGGGGCACAGGGGGGCCCGGCCAGGACATCCCCCTGATGCCGTGCGGGCCTCCTGGGTCGCTGTGGCATTTCAGGCTGCTGGCTGTCACTAGCGGCTCTGAGGAGAAACACGCAGCCTTTCACATGTGCAGCGGCGCGTACCTCCTCACAGCTGCTCAGTCGATGACATCCAGCAGCTTCCGGGAGGTGGCTGGGCCCGTCGTCGGCAGCGATGGAGGAGGCGGGGCCCAGCGATGGAGGAGGGAGGTCTTAGCGATGTGCAGGCGGGCCCGGCGATCGAGGAGGTGGGGCCCAGTGATGGAGGAGGCGGGGCCCGCAAGCGATCGTGGAGGAGAAGGAGGCGGACAGAGGATCGGCCAGACAGGTAAGATTTTGCTATGGGGCCCTGTGATTTCTAGTTACGCCCCTGATAGGTAGGAAACATTAAATCCCAACTCCAAGCAATTTTTGTTCCTTACGTTGGCCAAAAGTGCTTTGGATGGAGTTGGACCTTCGATCGATCCAATCACCTTAACTAAAAGAAAATGCTTGCTTGATGTCATAGTTTATACATATGCTGAACCTTCATGATTGAAAGAACTGAAATACAATGCAAGAAAGGGGCGGGCCATGGACAGTCAGGTTGGTTGGTCTAGATCAGGGGGTCTCAAACTCAAATGACCAATGGGCACGATTTCTTCTTCCGTGAGGAGAGACAGCCAAGAGAGAGAGAGTAATGAGAGGCAGCCATGGGAGAGAGCGAGGAGAGGCAGCCAGGGGAGAAAGCCAGGAGAGGCAGCCAGGAGAGAAAGCGAGGTGACTTTGAGACTCCTGGTCTGGATGATGCTGGACATTGGCCAGCCAGGAAATGAAGCGGGCTCTATCTGACTTGCTGCAGCTTCTAATGCACATGGTGTAGAGAGGAGCCGGTACAACTACGCAAGACTGAAGGGAAGGCCGGAGTTCAGCTTTAAGGAAACTTTTTTTTTCCTTTCACATCTTGACTGTCATTTCTGAGTTTTTTAAAAACAAGAACGTCCGGAGGGTACGTTGCCCACTTGTCCTGCACCCGAGGGCACCTGTCTCTCTGGACTGTTGCCTCAGCGCGCTGCATTAAACCACAGCTGTCACTGAAGTCATCATCGCCCATCAACCTTCCAAGGTGACAGAATGTACTTGTCTTGTGTGCAGTTCCAGAAAGTTGGTTCTCAGGAAAATGTAATTAAACAAGTCAAGCTTGAGAGTTTCTGTGTGACAAAAGACGAGGCTGTCACCTATTGTTTCCGAGACACGGAGAGTGTTTGTACAAGAGAACCAATATGACTTCTCCTCCTCGAGATGTTTCACTCACCTGTGTTTGACTGATGTGCCTGAGACGGGACCAGTTCCACTTGAAGTCTATGGAAAACAAAAGTCGAAGGGTGTGGGACAAAGTCAAGTAAATATTAACCCCTTGATTCTACCTCAGGGTTTCTTAACCTTTTTCATTCATGGAACTCTATAAAAAGAGTGATGTGTGGCCCCTTCAAAATCCATACCACGCCCTTATCTAAGAAGGTGGGAACCTGGGCAAAAACACACAGAAAACACATGGTGTTTCCCCCTTCACGTCAGAGTCCACTGGTTAACATCACAAGCTCTCCCTTCCCTTTGGAAACCCCCATTCATTCAGAGAGCCCCTTTCACTTTAGAGCCCCCCCCCTCTTTCTCATCAGAGTCCCTCCTTCACATCACGAGCCCCTTCACATCAGAGTCCTACCATCACATCAGCTGCAGCAACATGACAGAGGGGGGAGGGCTCTCTGATAAAAGGGGGCTCCTAATGTGAAAGGGGGTCATGACGCTGTGCCAAAATTGAGTTAAGGAAGCAAGAAGGCCCCCTGGTTGAGAAATGTTGGTCTACTCTAACATATTATACTTCATTTTTTACAGATATTGCTTATAATTCGTTATCAGCTTTGGACAGTGGCGTCACAAGGGGGGTGCGGCCCACACACGGGTGACACCATTGAAGGGGTGACACCAAAATGACTGACAACATTTTGGTGTTACCCCCTCTAAGAAGTCGGGCACTCGGTCATGGACCGAGAGCCCGACAGTGTCAGGAGAGAGGAAGGGACCCGGAATACCTCATTCCACCGGGTGAACTTCCCCTCCTCTCCCTGCCGGCGTCCATCGCCAAGATGGCCACCGGCAGGCGTCAATGAGATGACCGCGCATGCGAGATGACGTAATTGCGCACACGTGACACCTGGCCTCGGGACGCCCCTGGATTTGGATACATTTTTTTTCTTTGGCTTTCATAATTTGCACCAAAATATAATCAGCAAAGTCCACTGATAATAATGATATCACAGAAGTGAGACCTCTAGTGCGACTTTTATGTAACGTAAAGGTCGTATCGTAAAGTGAACATACATGTTTTGCTTTAGGAGAGCGTAATTCCCCTTTGGACGCCACATTGTGACAAACACCGGGAAAAAATTGGTTTGCATAAATTGTTAGCATAACATTAAGATGAGAGACGAGGGCGCAAATTAGCACGACAGCAACTTTTTTTTTTTACATGTTTGTGATTGGTAAAAATTCCAATTACATCACTTTCACTTACCTGAGCATTTGATTCCGGAGCAGTAAAAGCAAATGTTATAAAGATCACCTGATGTCATGGCTGCAACCCGGCAATTAGCATTGGAAATATTTTCTATTTATATATAGGATATGCTCACCCTCCCATGCAGATCTGCAGCAAAAGCAACATATCACTTCTTAAAGTGCTCTATTGCTGGCTTTCTTTCTTTTCCCTTCCTCCCTTCTCTCTTTCTTTTCCCTTCCTCCCTTCATTTCTCTTTTATTCTCTCTTTTCTTTCTTTCTTTCTTTCTTTCTTTCTTTCTTTCTTTCTTTCTTTCCTTTTCCCTTCCTCCCTTCTCTCTTTCTTTTCCCTTCCTCCCTTCATCTGTCTTTCTTTTTCTCTCTCTCTCTTTCTTTTTTTTCTTTCTTTTTTTCTTCTCTCTTCCTCTCTTTCTTTTCCCTTCCTCCCTTCATTTCTCTTTTTATTCTCTCTCTTTCTTTCTTATTTCTTTTCCCTTCCTCCCATCTCTATTTCTTTTCTCTTCCTCCCTTCATCTCTCTTTCTTTCTCGCTTCAGCTTTCTTTCTTTCTTTCTCCCTTCAGCTTTCTTTCTTTCTCCCTTTCTTTCTTTCTTTCTTTCTTTCTTTCCCCTTCCTCGCTTCATCTTTCTTTCTTTCCCCTTCCTCGCTTCATCCTTCTTTCTTTCCCCTTCATCTTTCTTTCTTTCTCTCTTTTTTTTCTCAAGCAGTACAGGTTTCAGGCATAATACATCATGTTACAGAAAAGCGTGAGAGCAGATAGATAGATAGATAGGTAGATAGATAGATAGATAGATAGATAGATAGATAGATAGATAGATAGATAGATAGATAGATAGATAGATAGATAATCAGTACTAGGAAGGGGTGTATGGTCCAGGCTGTTACACAGTGACTGTATCTTTCCAGGAATCTTCAGCTCCCTATAAATAACTCATAAACAGCCCATTCCCCTCATTCTGAATAAATCTATCTCTCTGGAAAGAACCTGATTATGATTATCTCGTACCAATCTTCTGCAATGTTCTCCTTGAAAATTACGTATCCAGCCGTGTATTACTTTCTATATAAACACTTAAATCCTCCCCCCTCCCAGCATTTTCATTAGTATTTGTGTGCAGTGATTGGCGCCATTTGGCGGGAAACGTCGACTGTGACATCCAAAATACATATACGCAGGATACATTTGGATCGATATGCCTGAGCGGGGAGAAGGAGGACTTAAGTGTTTTTATATATGTGGTTTCTATTTATGAGAAAGTGATAAAAGGGTCGGACAAAGTACATATTTTCTTTTGAAGGAGAGCATTGCAGTAGATTGGTATGAGATAATCATAATGAGGTTCTTTCCAGAGAAATATCTGTAATCAGAATGAGGGGAATGCACTGCGGATGAGTTATTTATAGGGAGCTGAAGTTTTCTGGGAAGATGTTTATTCACTGTGTACAGACACATATTGACATATATGTATATACAGTATATAGGGTATATACTGGGGGGAGACAGAGAGAGAGAATATATATAGGAGGGGAGTGTATGTGTGTGTGTGTGTGTGTGTGTATATATATATATATATATACTAGTATCGGTGCCGATAAAGAGTATTTGGGCGAGTACTCATACTCGCCCAAGTGCTCCTGATGCCTATCCCGATACCGGAACTTCTGGTTTTAGGAAGCAGGGCGGCGAGTCATTACGCACTGCCTGGCTTCCTGATTGGACTGGGTAGCCGGTTCCATGCTCCCTCCTCACCAGGGAGCATGTTGCTGACTTCCCGGCCAATCATGAAGCTGGGGGGCGGGTAATGACTGGCCCCTGGCTTCCTGATTGGACGGGAAGCCGGCTCCTTACTCCCTTGTCACTTGGTGACGAGGGAGCATTGAGCCAGCTTTCCGGACCAATCAAGAAGCCGAGCGGCATGTAATGAACCGCTGCCCGGATTCCTGATTGGCCGGAAAGCCGGCTCCATGCTTCCTCATCACCTGGTGATAAGGGAGCATGGAGATGGCTTCCTGGCTGATTGGGAAGCCAGGCGGCAAGTCATTACAGAGACTTCCGGTATCGGTACTAAGTATCAGTGAGTACTGAGATAGAAACATCGGTACTTCAACTCGATACCGAAAAAACAGTATCAGTGCATTCCTTATA
>NW_017306853.1:784252-794835 GCF_000935625.1 Nanorana parkeri | reverse complement strand
ATATATATATATAACATACACACAGTATATACGCACACATATAACAATTCCATCGTTGGTGAGTATGTTGCTTTGTTATTTTCTTTCTCTTCATCCACCAGTAAACAATATCATTTTATATTAACACGTTATCTCTCGTGGTTTTATGCGCCGTGATTTATTATGCCTGAAACTCGTGGCGCTTTTTCCCAACGGGTAAAACAATCCCTGCCCATTTTATTTCTAGATGTGTGTGCGTTTCTAATTCTGTAGATCAGGCTTCTATATACAGCAGTAGCAGCAGAAAAGCATAAATCATATTGCGACACTCTGCGCGGTCTCGCTCCACCCAACGCCAATACCTGTAAGAAGAGAACATATTAACATACCAGGGGAGTGAGGTCACGGCACAAAGGCTGCCTGACCCTGAATGCTCCAGGGCTTATTCTGGATCACCGGGGGCGATCTGTCACCCGGATAAGAATAGTTGACAGAAAACGAATTTACAAAGAATCGAATATTAATATTAGCTGTGATCTACCAGCGCAGTCCTTCGTTACACTCTACGTTCTCATTCACACTGCTAAGAGCCGGCCCGTACAGATCCGTGCTGCGTGCACGGCCGTATCGGGCTGCTCCCGGGAAGGACAGGTGCTGCGTGTGATTGTACGCAGCAGCCTGTTATTCTCTATGGGAGTACACCGCCGTACACTGCTGTAAGCTCACCCAAGCTGCACATCCATGAGGGTGTCCGTACTCATACGCAGATAGGAAGGTTGTCCGTACTCATACGCAGATAGGAAGGGTGTCCGTACTCATACGCAGATAGGAAGGGTGTCCGTACTCATACGCAGATAGGAAGGGTGTCCGTACTCATACGCAGATAGGAAGGGTGTCCGTACTCATACGCAGATAGGAAGGGTGTCCGTTCATAGAGAAGAACAGGCTGCTGCGTACAATCACGCGCAGCACCTGTCCTTCCCAGGAGCGGCCCGATGCGGTCGTGCACGCCGCACGTATCTGTACAGGCCGGCTCTTAGCAGTGTGAATGAGGCCTTAGGGTGCTCATCTAAGGTCCATTCATCCTCCATCTCAGGCATGATGCATGCCAATCCTGATTTGGAGCTGCAGCCGAGAGATGTGGCATTCCTCAACAGAGCAGCTAATATGAGGCAGGTAAACAAGTAAAAAGGGAGACTGGAGCTCCTCCTACTCAATGCAAATTAACCTAAATTATTCATAGGCAATAAAAACTCCTAAAAAGCAAGACGGATATCAATAAACAAAAGGTATGAGCTCAGGTTGGAACCAAACCCAGAATTGACAAGGGGCAACCCACCCAATCAGCTGCGAGCCTGGGCATTCCCCATAAACAAAGGGGTGGGATGCTTATGCTGATGTCATTGACCTTATATGGCCACATGGACATATTAGGTGAATGTAAATGACCAGACATAGCCATGTGGCCATATAAGGTCAATGACATCACTGCATCCCGCCCCCTTTGCTTACATGCAGCTGCAGGTGGGGAACTCCCAAGTCGCAGCTGATTGGGTGGCAGTGGAAGTAGCTTCCTTCCGTGAGTGGAGGAGCTCGGGTTCGGAACGTGTTGGGTCCCAAACCTGAGCTCATGCCTAATAAACACCTGAAACGTTTATATCCCTTCTAATAATAGTGTTTTAATTGCTTCCTGTGCTGCCATTTTAATTGCTCCCCATTCCTGTCCCCTGTGGTCACATGGCCAGGAAGTCAGTGAAAATCCCTTCAATGAGGATACACATGGCAACTAAAACTATCAGGAATGCAAATGAAGAAGAGGTTTCCTCTGACTATGTGTGTGGTCACCAGAACAGGAAGTGAGAGAAAATATCACCAACAGGAGCACAGGTGGAAACAGATGGCTAATCCTTCTAAATGGACTGTGTGCCCATTGAAGAGATGTATCCCCTCTTCACGTGTGGTCACCAGGACAGGAAGTCAGTCAGTAACGAAGAGCAATTAAAGGAGAACTATGAGGCGGGTGCTTTTCACTCACCTCATAGTTCTAGCTGACCTGTGACAATGAGACTGTCACAGGTCAGCTCAGTAGATCGGGAGGTGAGCGAACACATACCGGGTTCGCTCGCCTCTCGATCCTGTCACGGCTCTCTGCCGTGACAGGGGAGGGGCTGGATTCCCCTCTCCCCGCTCCGATCCTCCAGCGCTGACTGGCGGAACGAACGGGGGAGGGGGCGGGTACAGCTGGCTCTGCTTCTAGATAGGCAGAGCCAGCTGTCAGTCACGCAGCTGGGCGGATCCCATCATCTAAGTCGGGATCCGCTCCGGCTGCGGCGTCTCAGTATATAGGGAGCTGTAGCTCCCTATATACTGAGCTATGGGTGACAGGAGGACGCTAGTTTGTGTCCTCCCGTTACCCTAAGGATATGGGGAAAAGCCTTAACCCCATAGTTCTCCTTTAAAGCTGACGTTTAAATCAGCTTATATTTTGCCTTCCCTGTTTGCAATAGTCACTGTCAATCCACCTCTCCCCTTCGCGATACTTCTTTTCCACCACTAGATGTCCTCAGTCTGATGGTCAGCATCCATAAACCCACTTCCTCTGAGCCCTTGCCATCCTGGACTAGAGCCAGCCCATGACTGGACAGTGAAAGAAGAAGAAGCAGAGCAGTGATGCCTTCATCTCTCACTCTGCTTTCTCCTCCTGTCGGCACATGAACTGACTGGCTCCTTGTGCTGCTTATTCCTCTCATTCCCCAGCCCTGCTGTACCGGGACTGCAAGAGGCTGATCCCAGGTCACGTTCAGGTGCACGCACTGCTTGCATTTAAACAATGCATTTAATGATCTATTAAAGATTGCGCATCTGCTTTAATTTGTGCCTGTTATATCCGCCCGGAGCTCAGCTTTAACTTGTGTCACGGTTTGAGTAATGTCCATTAAGGACACATGGAAATGATAAATAAGGAGAAGGAATGAGTATTTATAGAACGCGGCCGATTGGGGCCCCGAGTGGCTCTTCCAAGAACTCGGCGATTAATTTGGCGTTCTCACACATACACTCCCCAAAAAATTAATGACATGCGACAGCCGGCCGGGGATTCCAGACTCCGATGTTCCACGCGACACGTTCCGCCTCCGATAATACCTTCTACCTCCACGCCTCTCAACCTTCTCGCTCGTCAGGTTCTCGCCATCTGGAGAGATGATTCATTAATGTGAGAGAAGCACTGATGATACTCAGAGGAGCTTCTCCGTGTGCAGAGGAACCCAGCCAACCATCATGGATGGAGCGGAGCTATGCAAACCAATAATGGGGTGGTGGCGGGGGAGGGGTGGTTCATACTAGTTTTATGATAAATGTTCTTTTAGGGTTCCTTTTATACTGTTTATGGCAACAACCAGGGGTGTATCCACCGCAATGCACACAGGGCATTTGCCTTGGGCGGCACTTTGCAGGGGGGAGCGGTAAAAAACTGCCCACAAATCATTGCAGCAAGTTCGTTGGGTCACGCAGCCACCTAATTTGCCTGAGAGAGCTGCCGGGTTGAGGAGGAGGAGGAGGCGGGACCAGAGGCAGGGTGAATGAAGGGCCGAGGCGGCGGTTGGGCCGGGGGCCAAGCGATAGCTGCGGCCGGCACGATGCTGCCCATATACTCCAGCATCTGATGGCGGGATGACATGGAGGCTGGCTGGGAGGGCTTAAGGAAAGTGGAGGGGCACATGTGTGCAGGTAAAGGGACCCTGCCACAGCCCACCATAGATCCTGCACAGCCCAGCTGAGAGTCCCAGGTGGGCTCTGCAGGGTCTGTGGTGGGCTATGCGGGGTCTGTGGTGGGTTTTGCGGGGTCTCTGGTGGGCTCTACAAGGTCTCAGGTGGGTTATGCAGAGTCTATTGTGGACCGTGGTTGACTCATAGACTATGCAACGAGGATGGAAGAACTGAGGAAGACTATGACCCCGTATATTCATACATGATCTGGCTTTCCTCCAAATATAGGAGGTTTCAGCCTGGCAACCCTAAGCCTCAAACAACGGTCCACGACCATGCCTCCTGATGGGAGGTTTGACCTGTAGGGGCTCCTAGTTGACAAATCATGGAGGCTCTGCTGCCTCCTCTTATTCTCACAAGTCTCTTCCTTATGCCCTCCATACCTCTCGTCCCCTCCCCCTCTCCCCCAACCCCATACTTTCCTTTAAAATGTTGCTATAATACCCCTCATAGATCTTTTTGGTATTCGGGAACCAAAGGTCATACTTACCCCCCGGCCAAACAATGGCTTCTTTCCTTCCCAATGTACACCCAATGTGAGAGATTGGTTCCCACTGATAGACTATGTAACAAAGATGGAAGAATTGAGAAGGAATATCACCCCATACAGTAGTACATGGTCTGGCCTTCAAAGAAGGAGGTTTAAGCCTAGAAACCCTAAGTCTTTAGGCAATGGGCCGTGACTATACCTCTTGGTGGGAGGTTTTACCCTTAGGGGCTCCTGGCTGACTATCATGGAGATTCTGCTCCCTCCTTTTATTGCTTCAACTCTCTTCCTTATACCCCCCATACCTCTTATCCCCAACCCCATTCCTTCCTATAAATAGTTGCTATAATACCCCTCTTTGATCTCTCTGTTATTTGGGCAATCAAAGTTGATACTCATCCCCTGGCCAACCAATGGCTCCTTCCCTTCCATAATACAGAAAACCAAGACTGTGGAACTCTACGAGCACACACAATATGAGAGCTTGGTTTCCACTCATAGACTATGAATTAAAGATGGAAGAATGGAAGACTTTGAACCCCAAACATTCGTACATAGTCTGGCTGCGGTCCAAACAAAATGGAGGTTTGAGCCAGGCAACCCTAAGCCTTTAGATAATGGCCTACGACCATACTTCCTGGTGAGAGCTTTTACCCATAGAGGTAGGGCAGCCATCAGGGGGGTACGGCCGATACTCATGTAAGGGGCCCGGGCAGCCTGGGGGGCCCGCCCGGGTCCCTAACATGGGCCAATGGTGAAGGGCGAGGAGGCGGAGGCCTGGCCCTCGCAGCGCAGGGCCTCAGCATTGCCACTCCAGCGGCTTTGAGACAAGCTAGGGCCCCATCAGCGACGCTGCTCGTCTGATGTCGGACTGGCCGGAAGTGACGTGACGTCACTTCTGGCTGGTCCGGCTCTGGATCCGCCGGATATCTGTGCAGCTGGGGGGGGGGGGGGGGCCCGGCCTAAAGCCGTGTAAGGGGCCCCAAAATTTCTGATGGCTGCCCTGCATAGAGGCTCCTGGATGATGAATCATTGAGACTCTGCTCCCTCCTTTTATTCCCTCAACTCCCTTTCTAATGCCCCTCATAACTCTTGTCCCCTCACCCTCTCCCCAACTCCCCAACCTCATACATTCTTTTAAAATGTTGCTATACTTCCCCTCATAGATCTCTTTTTTTATTGGGCCAATCAAAGTCCATACTCACCCCCCTTCCCAACCAATGGCTCCTTCCCTCTTCTCCATCCATACCTACCTCAATCAGTCTATTACGAATAAAGGGGCCGTTATGCCCTCGGGTTGTCACCCTCAGGGTTGGTTGTCGTGCGATCCTGATTGGCTTGATATGTACTATACCCTTTAAAAATAGGAAGCGATAGCTGGAATGAGATTGCTATGAGCTGTGACACCTTCTGCGTCCTCTTCCCATGAAGAAGAAAAGCTTGTTTCAATGATAATATGTCCATTACATTGTCCCGCGTGACCCAGGGGAGCCGCGCTGACGTGCCGGAGAAAATCTCTGACGCTTTATCGGAAATGATCGACCATTAGCTGACCGGAGATGACCCAGCCGCCTCTCGCTGGCCTGTGGACTGAATGTGCTGCTGGATACGGTTTTCTATCATTTCCTGGAACTGAAATCTCTCTCGGTATTCCCCGATTGGGTTTTCAAAGTGCGAAGCGGAGTCAAAGCTTGACCGCTAACCACCCCCGCCCCCCCTTCCTTAGGGGGGGGGACGAAGACTACACAGTGCCATCTTACCTCCACAAACAGCGCTGCCGGGACTCCACAGCCCGGCCGGGACTCCAACACAAGGCAAGCCCGCCTACCAATGACAGGACGCTGCAGATGACTCATCGCTCCGGAGTCACAGAGAGATCACTCTGCTCTCTCTGAGACCCTGGAGCTAAGAGGCTGAGATCCCCCCCCCAAGTGGCGGAACGCCAGGGCCCGGTCGCAATTGCGACCGCTGCGACCCTGGTAGTTCCGCCAGTGATTCATATGTTACAATGTAACAAAGGAGGACTAACCTGCTACAAAGCCAAACAATCCTCGTCTGTATTCATCTGCTGAAGCCGGCCACACTTTGGAAGATGTTCCTGTGGACGTCCGCATGAAGAATCTCCATAGAACATTCGATAACGCCATCAGAGACTTCAGGGGTTGCCACCTTCTTGTCAAGTGAAACCCCCGAACACTCTAGCACCGCGTGCGGCAAATTGTTTTGGGGGAAGAAGACAGAGGAGAGAGCGAGGAGAGGCAGCCAGGAGAAAGCGTAAGGGCACGGTCTATAGAGGACTACAAATCCCAGCAATGCATTACACAGCAATACAGAATATTATGAAGCTACATAATCTGTGTTGTTCTGGGTTGGCGCCCTGATGTCTCCAGATGGCCTGTGCAGGCTCTCAGTGTGGGCTGTGTGGCTCTCAGTGTGGGCTGTGTGGCTCTCAGTGTGGGCTGTGTGGCTCTCAGGTGGGCTGTGCAGCTCTCAGGTGGGCTGTGCGCCTCTCAGGTGGGCTGTGCGCCTCTCAGGGGGGCTGTGCATCTCTCAGGTGGGCTGTGCAGCTGTCAGGTGGGCTGTGCAGCTCTCAGGTGAGCTGTGCAGCTGTCAGGTGGGCTGTGCGCCTCTCACGTGGGCTGTGCAGCTGTCAGGTGGGCTGTGCGCCTCTCAGGTGGGCTGTGCGCCTCTCAGGTGGGCTGTGCATCTCTCAGGTGGGCTGTGCGGCTCTCAGGTGGGCTGTGCGGCTTTCAGGTGGGCTGTGCGGCTTTCAGGTGAGCTGTGCAGCTTTCAGGTGGGCTGTGCGCCTCTCAGGTAGGCCGTTTGGATGTGGCGTCTCACAAGGGGTCCGTAGGAGGGCAGCACCATGTCAGGGAGCCATAGGAGAAGGCAATGTGCCAGTGCCTGCGAATTGGTCCCAGACGGCCCATACAGCTTTTGGTGGAACCGGAGAATGATTTCTCCCTCTTCCTCTGTCTGATGTCACTTCCTCCCAGTCCCTCGGACAGCCTCAGAGAAGAGGTTTGAATAATGTGTCCAGGGGTGAGGCGGGCTGACACCCGGGCACAAAATTCCAAACCCGGACTGTACGGGTGTGTGACGGACCGCCTGGTACCCCGACTGGGTACCTCCGTCAGAAAACAGCTTCCTCTCCGCTGTAACCCGAATCCCAGTGTCATCAGCCCAAACCTGCCTAATTATTGGTAAGAACCAATATATTAGGACAGAACGCTAAACCAGACAATCATTAAACAACACCAATGTTGAGGTGGAAACAAAGGTCTGTTTTATTGAAGGAAGCGCACAGAGTTTTACCTGACAGGATCAGATTAGAGTGCAGTGTGTCCCCTCCCCCAGACAGCTAGGTGCCGCATTAGAAGTCTTTTAAGCCCAGACACTCTGTGGGATGAATGTCCTTAATCAGAGAGGAGCTTAATCCCATCATTGCAAACAATGGTCACTCCAGACAGCCTGCTGCCTATAATGAACACAGTGATGTGTGTGTCTGTAATGTCGGGGAAGACATGCAGTATATCCACTCCACATGTATCCTAGTAGAATGGTTCCATGTAACCCCAAGAGGTCCGAGGGGGGTCTCCATAGTTCTGGGTCCATAGTCAGTAGGAAGGAAACTAGCCCTCAGGCTCCTCCAGCAGCCCCAGTGACGGTTCAGTCCGTCACAGGGTGAATCCCGGACGGGTGGCAACCCTAGAGACTTCATTGTGTTTGACTTTAATATTCGATTTTGCGATGAAGTTTCCTGAATGAAAACCACAAATGTTCAGGTGGGCTGTGCGCCTCTCAGGTGGGCTGTGCGCCTCTCAGGGGGGCTGTGCATCTCTCAGGTGGGCTGTGCAGCTGTCAGGTGGGCTGTGCAGCTCTCAGGTGAGCTGTGCAGCTGTCAGGTGGGCTGTGCGCCTCTCACGTGGGCTGTGCAGCTGTCAGGTGGGCTGTGCGCCTCTCAGGTGGGCTGTGCGCCTCTCAGGTGGGCTGTGCATCTCTCAGGTGGGCTGTGCGGCTCTCAGGTGGGCTGTGCGGCTTTCAGGTGGGCTGTGCGGCTTTCAGGTGAGCTGTGCAGCTTTCAGGTGGGCTGTGCGCCTCTCAGGTAGGCCGTTTGGATGTGGCGTCTCACAAGGGGTCCGTAGGAGGGCAGCACCATGTCAGGGAGCCATAGGAGAAGGCAATGTGCCAGTGCCTGCGAATTGGTCCCAGACGGCCCATACAGCTTTTGGTGGAACCGGAGAATGATTTCTCCCTCTTCCTCTGTCTGATGTCACTTCCTCCCAGTCCCTCGGACAGCCTCAGAGAAGAGGTTTGAATAATGTGTCCAGGGGTGAGGCGGGCTGACACCCGGGCACAAAATTCCAAACCCGGACTGTACGGGTGTGTGACGGACCGCCTGGTACCCCGACTGGGTACCTCCGTCAGAAAACAGCTTCCTCTCCGCTGTAACCCGAATCCCAGTGTCATCAGCCCAAACCTGCCTAATTATTGGTAAGAACCAATATATTAGGACAGAACGCTAAACCAGACAATCATTAAACAACACCAATGTTGAGGTGGAAACAAAGGTCTGTTTTATTGAAGGAAGCGCACAGAGTTTTACCTGACAGGATCAGATTAGAGTGCAGTGTGTCCCCTCCCCCAGACAGCTAGGTGCCGCATTAGAAGTCTTTTAAGCCCAGACACTCTGTGGGATGAATGTCCTTAATCAGAGAGGAGCTTAATCCCATCATTGCAAACAATGGTCACTCCAGACAGCCTGCTGCCTATAATGAACACAGTGATGTGTGTGTCTGTAATGTCGGGGAAGACATGCAGTATATCCACTCCACATGTATCCTAGTAGAATGGTTCCATGTAACCCCAAGAGGTCCGAGGGGGGTCTCCATAGTTCTGGGTCCATAGTCAGTAGGAAGGAAACTAGCCCTCAGGCTCCTCCAGCAGCCCCAGTGACGGTTCAGTCCGTCACAGGGTGAATCCCGGACGGGTGGCAACCCTAGAGACTTCATTGTGTTTGACTTTAATATTCGATTTTGCGATGAAGTTTCCTGAATGAAAACCACAAATGTTCTTATCAAACACGTAAAATAAACACTTTCAATGGTATATATAAATCTGACCTCCGTCCACCCCTTCAGTCTTCTATCTGACCTCCGTCCTTCCCTTCAGTCTTCTATCTGACCTCCGTCTTCACCTTCAGTCTTGCACAGTTGTACCTTTCTTTCATTGGATTTTAGATTATTGGGGGCTCACCTAGGGTGCTCTGCATGCAAAAACACCCTGCCTAGGACCGCCCACTCCAGGCTGGCATCCACCCATCAAGGCATTGTGATATTTGCATAACTCCTCCCAAGAGCTGGCACACCGCTTGCATTAGGGCTGAGGGCTCTAGAGAGAAGTACTGAGGCAGAGGGGTGGGCAGGGTGCTGCACATGGCTTCTCGAAAGCACCCCAGCACCCTGCACACCCCTCTGCTTGCATTACATAGAGGAGCCCAGTGATGACATCAGATAAGATATGTAATGAAAAGACAAAGGTTTTTTATTTAAAAATGTTTAAAAATGTCATTTTCATGTTGACGAGGGGGGGATGGGAGGAACCAGAAAAGGCAAAATACAAGCAGATTAGACTCCAGCTATGCGGCGGTAATCAGCGGAAGGCGCTTTAGCGGCACAGGCTGACACAGAACAGGCTCGGGTATAATTACATGTTATGTGTGCGCTGAAAACTGAAGCCGCGGAACTTCGAAAACAAGAATAATTAGTGAGGAAATCAGATGAAAACACCGCAGGCCAGAGATGTAAACAGCCTCTTGTTCCCCGCCGTGTCGCAATTTTCCCGCCTTAAAGGAGACTTGCGCTCAGTGCGGGTTGCCATTGCTTGCTTCTCTTTATCAAAATGCCAATTGACTGGATGTCATGCTGCCCAGTCCGCTTCAATCTGCTGATTGGTCATCCTGAATCATTGGCTCGAAGCATCACTCAAGAGACAGCCAGGCATTTCCCCTTGTGCAGTGTGTCTGGTCTTGTCTCCGCCCCCTCCTATAATAAAGACCGGTCACTGCTGCTCTCTTTCCTTGTGCAGGGTGTCTGGTCTTGTCTCCGCCCCCTCCTATAATAAAGACCGGTCACTGCTGCTCTCTCCTTGTGCAGGGTGTCTGGTCTTGTCTCCGCCCCCTCCTATAATAAAGACCGGTCACTGCTGCTCTCTCCTTGTGCAGGGTGTCTGGTCTTGTCTCCGCCCCCTCCTATAATAAAGACCGGTCACTGCTGCTCTCTCCTTGTGCAGGGTGTCTGGTCTTGTCTCCGCCCCCTCCTATAATAAAGACCGGTCACTGCTGCTCTCT